>NW_020884885.1:3959840-4022140 GCF_003945725.1 Corapipo altera | reverse complement strand
GATGGCGGAACCGGGAGGGAGGGAGGGATGTGCGGCGGCAGGGCCCCCACAGCAACAGATGTCCGCCCTGTCACCGGCACCTGGCCCGCAGGTGCGGCCGGGCGGAGCGGGCACGCCGGGGGGCGATGGCGGGGCCCCACCGCATCCCCCTTGCACGCCCGCCGCCGCCCGCGCCCCGGCCCCGCCGGCCGGCGGCGGGACGGCAATTGGCTTCTGGTTTGAATGGTGTGGTTTAGGGCAGGGCTTGCGCGGAGCTCATGTCCAAAAATGGTAACATTCGGCCCTTTTTTTAAACCGAAAGGGTGGCGATGGGGAGGGGAGCTCAGGAGGAGCTCCGCTCGCTAGTTATTTTTTTTTTCCCCTCCTTCTTTAAACCAAAAGCATCCTGTATTAGATCACTCAGGAATCCTAATCCCCGAAACATTTCCGTTTTAGTCACTCCATCAGACAACAATAAAGCAGAATTTGGAACGGCACTCGTGCTGGCATGGCTGGGGCACCGCGGGGTGCAGCAGGCTCCCGCCGAGCTTCCCAGACAGTCCCTCGTTCTCTCTTGGCTCTTTTTGGATCGCGCCTTGCGCTTCCCGAGCTGCGAGCAGGCAGGAGAACCCCAAACCTTCCATGCGAGAGGGGACGATATTGCCTTTTAGGCATGAATGATATATTAATATATATAGTGTAGCCTGATTAGCAGGGCTTTCTGTGAGGAGCTGGGAACAACTGGGAAGGATAACGCACCAGTGAGAAGGTGCTTATTCCTCTTTTACCCTTTTCCTCCCCCACTTCTCTGCTTCCAGATTATGGTTTTTCAGGTTCTCCTGTTCAGAGCTGTCTGAAATGGTGCCACTTAGAAGTCTTTCCCCTGGAGCCTGATGAGTTAATTGAAGGTGATATCTACAGACCTTCTGTCATTGGTTTCCTCACTCAGGATCTTGGTGGTGAGAGTAGAGAGCATAAGAAGTAAAGTATACAAACAAGGGCATTTAATGGAGAAAGAGTTGATAGTGTGTGATCTTATGTTTCAACAAAGGAAAAGCGAGGAATGTAATCTTGATCTGGGGTGTGAGTCCTGGATGGCTTATCGGAAGTTAGAGCTCTATTCCTTTGAGGAGGGAAGTCTCTTCCTTTTGAAAAGATCTGGCTGCGAACTCTGTTTCCAGGCCTACGCCTACGTCTGGCCAATACATCTAGAAACAGCCAGTGGGGCCCAGAGTGAGATGGGCAGCCTTGCTCATGGGCTGTGAAGGGAAATGGTTGTCATGCTGTGGGGTTTTTTTGCCTTTCATGGTGCAGAGTGAGGTAAAATATTTTCTCTATAGTGGGACACTGATTTGATTGTCAGAAGCAGGAGTGGAACGTTTGGATTCAAAAGAAGTTTCAAACCCCAGGTTGTGGTACATGTTGTAAATATGCTTTTAATATTACCTCCTTCCAGGAGACTTTAAGTCCTGTTGGTCCTATCACAAGAGGGTGACAGAGAGCTACTCTGTTAACTTGGGTTACTTGTGCAGAGGGGAGAAGCCAAGAGGGATTTTTAAGGAATGAATACATCTGCTTCAGAATAATCAAAGCCAACTTCTTTTGATGGTAGACTGCTACCAGTTGAACTTGATGTGCTGGGAGTCACTCTTCAGCTTGCTCAGTGGGAGGGCTCTATATGGTTAAATATCAGTTATTGGTGGTGAGTCACTTTATTGTTTCTCTTCCTGCTGATGGACAACTGAAGCCGTTCCCTTCAGCCGTGAGTGCAAGCTCATGGTTTTATGGGGACCCACCCCTCTGGTGTCTGTAGTTAGGAAGGATCAGATCTGGGAGTGATGGCTCTTCCCAGTTGCAGCCCATCAGGTTAATGACCCCCCCAGAGGGATTGATGACTGGACCCCAGCCTGGGCAGGCTGTGCAGATATCAAAGACAGTCTTGATCCTCTCATGGGGGTCTGAATGTGACTAAAAGCCCTGTTGGGGTCTTGGGGCTTGCTTCCTTCAGAGGTATGGAGGTAGCAATATCTACCAAGCATAAGCCTGGGATGTGTGGTGCAGTAAAACTGTCACTCCTTCTTGCCTGTGAAATGAAATCATTGCAGTAGTTAAATATAAATGTTCGTTGAAGTACATGTTAGTTAATAGCTTACGGAGATGAACAAGAGAGATTCATGCTTTCCAAGTATTTGTGTAGGTTCTCTTCAGGCTCAGTCTTTTCTGGTTGACTCAAGTGTTTTAGGTTTTCCTTCACCTAGGTCTGATTGAAGTACTACTGAATTATTGTCGTATTTATAGCACTGAAGCCAGCCAGTGAGGCAGACTTGAAAGTTTGATGTTCGAGCCCTCTCTGGGAGCAGGGACAGCACGTCTAAAGTGGTGACATGGTTGGTAATGCAGTGAGCAAGTGTCTGTGCAAGAAGTGTCTGTGTCTTGCTGGCTGTTTTCAACCATCCCCTTTGTGTCCTGGCTCAGTAAGGCCCTGTGGGCTGGGTATGGCTGTGCCACAGTGCTATCCTGCCAGGCTTTGTGCTGCTGGGACTAATTGAAACTTGGGAAGCAAGCAGTCTAGAGATGTTGCTCAAAGATGAATTATGTCCAGCTTCCCTTCTCCTGGCTGCATGGGTTCAGCAGAACTCAGGATGGATGTCAGAAGTGGGAGCATCTACTGATTTTTAGTAACGGCTTCTACAGGAGCATTATAAGGACAAGTTTGCTGAGTTTTCGGGAGCTGGTTTGCAGGTTCCCTCCCTGCACTGAGACAGATATTACAGCCTTTGCTCTTTGGGATGTTGCTTTGAAATAGGTAAATAGGCAAAGTGCGGAGTAAATTTCGTATTTGAAGGGTGAAGCCTGGCCTCTTGAATATGATACAGAGAAGAAAGGATGGTCTCGCACCTCTTCCTACCTGTCTCTTCCTGGGAAGCTACTGTTTTACGATGTAGGAATAAAATGACAGTTTCTGGGAGGAAAGCAGCTTTCCATATGAAGCCTATTTTTCATGTCTATCAGAAGAGACTTTCTAAGAGGTTTTAAAGAACTTGTCACAGCATTGCTATTCCTAAGTGGCAAAAAATACAATGTGCAGAATGAATTCAGCTACTTTTCATCTGATATAAACCTCTGCACAATCTTTTGTGCAGGAGCAGGGCGTCTCTTCTGAGGATTAAAATACTTTCTCCTTTGAACTACATCTCAGTAGTTTGAACTGTTGAACTCATCTCAGTAGTTTCTTTTAATAGCCTTTTGTTTCTTCTGCCTTCTCTCCCGTATGGAGTCAAGCCTCCAAGTAGCACTAGCCAAGGCATAACAAGATTGATCCTTCTGTTTCCTAGTGTTACAAAGCAAAACTTGCTGAAAGCCAGTGCAACAGACTCACCTTGCTGTCAAGATAGACAAGCTTGCCATGTAAAAAATACATACATGGGTTTTTAGTGGCCAAGAGATTGTCACTTATGCCCACAAGGACATTTCTCCCAGTTCATGACAAATGACCAGCTGCAGTGTTAATATTTTCCTGACGGGCTGGTTCAGGAGCTGGATTTGGCATGAGGGACTAGGTGAACCACTTGGTGCTCAGCGTGCCTGCCTCATCTTCGCAGGTGAAATCAAGAGTAATGGTGAGAAGAGCAACTTCCATCCACTGCCTCCTGAGTGTCCCAGAGAGGTCAGGAATGACACTGGGGTGAAGCTGGTGTTGTTGCGGGGGGGCTGGTAGGGGTCAGCCTTCAGGCCCTCCATGCAACAGACTCTCCCATTGGCCACTCTCGTTTCATGAGCTGGTTGCTCAAGGTACACCTCATTCAGGTTTATTTTAAAATCTGACCTGAAGCAACTGTTCCAACCGAAGAGCCAGCAGGGAAACTTTAAATGCCAAATTGCTTTTTGACCTGACAGCTGCTTTCTTGACAATATGAGTAGGAAGCAGTGTTCATTTGCAGCGTGTAGAAGACAGCCATATGTAACTTAAATGCTGTAAGGAATGATAGTAACGCTTTTCTTTATTTAAAACAAAAATAAAATTGATGGAAATAAATGTCCTTGTCTTTATCCAGTGCTGCTCTACCTCATCAGGTTTGACATCTCTGTGGCAATGTGGCAGTAAATGAAAGCTCTGTCTGAGAGAACTGCACTGTTCAGATTTGTGGTGCTGCTGAAACAGTGATAGCACAAACTTTGGGAGCACCTTTTCTGCCCTAAAGAAGTGCTTACTAAGCACAGTAGTTCATGAACTTACAGAAATTCCCTGTTAGAAACTGCAGTCTCCCAGAACCCCTCTCATCACTCTGTGCCGTGCACTGCATGTAAAGATACACGACCTAAAAAACCATAGGTCGTGACCCTACTGTGTCTGTATCCAGCAGGTCTTACTGCTCTTGTTATGATTTGAATTTTGCTGTGCTGTTTGAAATGGGGTTGTTAATGATAGAAAGTATCCATTAAACAGAGCCCTCATGGAAACACCCCACCTCCAAGCCTGCTGATAGCCTGCTCAGATCAGGTGGTATGAGTGTGACTATTATCTCTGAGAAAATGTAATCACAGTTTCTTTTTCCCTCCTATTCAGAATGCTGTGTAAGGGGGGAAACTAAGGAGAAAGTAGGCATGGGTTAGAGGAGACCATGTTCTTTGAGGGAGACTCTATAACAGATCCCAAGGATCAACTTGTGAGCATATGATGCTCACCAAACTGTATTGAACTTTTCCTTCTAATCCTCTAGGGAAGGGTGAAACACCTCAAAAGCATCCAGCTATCAGCCCAGTGGTGTAAAGTGTGTCTGTCTGGGGAATTTCTTGCTGACTGCTTCAGGCAATCAGTTTAAATTCTTGTGCATGTGATTTAGTAATGACATTTTTTCTGTGCATAAGTGAAAAGGCTAGAGAGGATAACATTGTTTTCTGCCTTGACCGCTTGCCTGCTTGCAGTGCTCATGGCTTAGGGCATCTGTGTGCCACTTAGGGCATCTTTAAGTAGAAGCTGTTTGGAAACCAGTTTTCTTGTCTATCTGGTGAGAACTTGTCCCCTCAGAAGGAATCAGGTGCTTTATAATTCAAGTTTAACTGGATGTAACTGAGAATGTGGGCTGGTAAACCTGTTCAGTAGACGTGTTTGTGAACACTGGAATCACAGTTTTAGAGCCATGTGTGTTACAGTGGTGAACCAGTGAACGATAACTGCTCTTGCCAGCCCTGAGGTCCCAGCTGCTCCTGGTGTAGGCACTTTGCTCTTGTGTGCGCTGTTTGAGAAGTGCAGTTCTCATGTGTTTTTAATTGGAGGAGGAGCAGGGTTCAGTTGGCCTCCCTAGCCAGGTTGTGAGTCTGTGCTTTTCTGTGCTGCCTCACTGGAATCCACTGAAAACATTGACCTGAAGTTCTTAAGGTTGGCACAAGCAGCAGTGACTGAGATGGTGAAAACTTGCATGGCTGTGCTGGGGAAGGACTGAGAATATTTTCCAGCTGCCTGCGGATTATCACTGTTGTGCCTGACACCTCAGCTGCTCTCTGGGGTGCGCTTACACTAGAAGAGAATGGCTGTGCCTTTCTTACAATGAGGTGTGGAAAGCAGTCACTGTAGAAAAGAGGCTGAAGAACCGTCTAGGGAAATGTTGGGAAGCTGCAAAAATACAACATACAGTGGACTTGTCTCACTTTAATTTGTTGTATCTGCCCCAGGGGCTTGCTGGATATACTGCTGTGATTTTTTTAGAGATATTTTGTGCAATCTAAGAAATGGTGTTTGAGAAGATGGAAGACAGAGTGCAAGAGAGTTTTCTTTTGTATGAGAATATACAACTGATTTCTCTCCATGTGTGACTATTGGAAACATGATGGTTACCATAAGGAATGTGCTTAGCATGACTTCTACAAATCTTCTATAGCAACTGTCATCCCCTCACATATGTGAACTGTGCCTAAAGGGGGGGAAAAGACATATAATATGCTTGACAACTGCTAGGGTAGGAAAAACATAACCTCAGCTGGAGAGGCACTTACCTTTTCTTTATAGAGGCGTAAGATTTGCTCTAACTCTGGGATTTTGGGGCTGAAGCGTGTTACCAGAGCTTGGATCTGTTGGGATGAATTGGTGTAGAGTGGTGAGATGGACTTGTCAGCAGCAGTACTGTCTACCTGGTGCTGGTCATACCAGAGAAGTCTGTGTTATTGAAGTCTGTAGAGCCACCCACCACTTTATTTTGATCCTGGCATGTGACACTGACATACAGGTTCCCAATAGTCACCCAGATCCCTCAGACAGAACTGGGGTCTTCTTGGGCAAATCATGAAAATACTTAAGTGAGCAAATCATGAATATGATTAACAAAAAAAAGCTCACTTCCTGTTCCCCTCCTGCCGTTGCCTTCCCTAGTCTTGTTCCCTGCATTCCCTGCTCTTGTTCCCCCTCTGCATGAGAGCAGAACTTGGTCATAGGATGTTTGTGGTGTGGCCTGCTGCCAGTTTTACCTCTTGGCTCCCTATTAGACAGTAAAGCAGAACTGTTTTTTTCCCATGCTGGTTTCCTGTCGTTGTGTCTTTCCCGCTCAGCTGGCAATGAGTGTACCCTATTGGTAAGGGTTGGGTCAGGCCTTTGCAAGCCAACCCTTGTCCCAGTACTGCAGCTTGGTGTCCTCGTGCCTTTACCTGCAGTTGTCCTCCTCTTCTTCTAAATCCATGGCTGCTTTGAAGCACTACAACATAAATGAGGCTCTGCAGAGACATTCTCAAACCTCAGTGCTCTGAAACAGCTCCCATTGGCAGGGCTGGGGTATGTGTGCATAAACAAAAAGGATTTTGGTCTCTCATCCAGATGAGTTCTCAATTTGACATTCTATTATGTAGACTGGAAATGTGTTCAACACTGTGGTGTGAGAAATGACAGCAAAATTGGCCTTCCTATTGTATTAGAGCCAAGATGGGAAGTGCTGGCAAGTGAAAAGACCATGTCTTGGCTACACTGGCTACAGTGGACACCAGTGTTGTATGCTTCCATAGCACCTGTCTGTCACTCAGATTGGAGTGGTTTCAGGTAGATTTCTGAACACCAGCAATCCAGAGCTAGTGGGCAATCTTACAGAAACACACCAGTGTGCATAGTTGATAGGTAGGTGAGGCTGCAGGGCAGATTTCTTAAGCAGCAGCTTTTTCCACATCCTCTTAAATGGCTTATGTGGTCAATGGGAAGGCAGGGATGACTTGATGGATGAGCTGGTTACTACTTTGGCAGTCTGCTTGACTTTGCAGTGACTGAGCATTACTGCCTGTCCTTCAGGATAGCACAGGTGGGCTCTGCTCATATGTCCTGTGCATGGCCCTCATTTTTCAGAGGACCTTGTGAAATCTTGTGTCTCTGTCACACAACACAGCATGGATGTGCAACTGGTTCACTCTGCTCCTTCCATGAGCACAGTGCTGGCTGGCTGGAGAAGTTTCACACAGAATACTTGTGTTTCCTTTTACAACACTGACGACACCTCCCGTGTCCTACAGAGATGCCGAACAAAGGCCAGTTGGCAGTGGAGGAAGGACTTCTGCTTTCCATGGCCTTTGGATCAGGCAGCCAGGGCAGTTGCTACTCCTCACTGCAACATATGATGCTACGCACTCAGACTTCACTGCTGCTGTAAATGGAAGTTACATCTTCACTGCAGGAGCTAGCCCATAAAGGCCTCTGAGAGATGAGAGAGAGTGAGAGAACCATGTATGGTCTCAGCTGAGTGCTCTTTTCTTCATCATGGAAAGTGATGTGTACATCCTAGAGCCCTGTTTCCTGGCCAGATTCCGTGGCACTACAGCAGCTGAATTCCTCTTGCTATCCAATGTACTTCCTTACCTGTAATCCCCCTCACTTTATTTAAATCTGCCCTTCAGTAGATGAAGAGTTAGTTCTGCTACTTAAATTAAACCCAAGAAAGCTCTAAATTTTGACTCCATGGGTGAAAACAAAGCAAGCTAATTTCTTAACTACTAAACAATGTCAAAAAAAAGAGGCTGTTTAAAGCTGTTTAGACCACACCTACGCCAGGGTTTATCAAAACGGAAAGCATTTAATTTCCTGAGGAAAACTTTGATTGCTGCCAAAATCAGTTCCTGGTTTTTAAGCATATTTATGCTTCCAGGTGAGTTTCCTACATGGCCTTTCTGGTTTGGGAGATGTGGAGGTCTCCCACCAATGAAGTAGGGGAGAGCAATAGCTCGAGTGCAAGGGTGTGGTGGCAAAAGGAGTGTGGGGGTACGTTTGTTCAAGCTTCTGCCGTCCCTCTAGCTCTGCTTGTAGTGTTGCTGTACAAGAGGAGCCTGTCCAGAGGAAGCATTGTTATTGGCACACCTAGTTCTCCGCACACAGTGTGAGACCCTGTGCTTCGTCAGTGCTTGCTCATCAAGCACCTTTTGACAGTGGCACTTGGAGGCAGCTGGACTGTGCAGAGAAGGCTGGGAGGGAGCAGTGGGGGAGTACATTCACGAACAGGAACCAGTTTGTTTCAGAGTTGCCAACATGTGGAAACTTGCTGTTTCCCAAGGGTTTTGTTGGGC
Organism: Corapipo altera; assembly: GCF_003945725.1. Classification (NCBI taxonomy): domain Eukaryota; kingdom Metazoa; phylum Chordata; class Aves; order Passeriformes; family Pipridae; genus Corapipo; species Corapipo altera. The sequence continues at coordinate 4,013,632 of NW_020884885.1, read as the reverse complement.
CGTTGGGGAACTTTGGCCAGGGATGAGACTACTTCCAGCTGTGGTGAGCCAAGTCTGAACTCACTCTGGGCAAGATGCCCAGATCCATTGGTTTTCTCCTGGCAGAAATCCTCGCTCTCCAACCGGTGATACCAAGCTCAGTTTCTGCCAGTCCTCAGCTGAAGACCTCTGAAGGAAAAGAAAACAAGGAGACCAAACAGAGCAAGATACTCCTGAGGAGGGGGCAAGGGGAGTCACTGAAGAGCTTGTGCAGGGGGTGCCACTAAGGGCTGGCTACTGTGGGTGAGGGCTGGTGAGAGGTGTAGGGACCTACTTTTCCTAGGGCGAGTAGAGAAGTAAAAGTGGGTGGTTGTGGTGCAAGGGTTTGGCTTTCCTTGGTTAGGCAGAGCTACCTGACCTGCAGGGACATGACATATTGCTGGCAGTACCATCAGGGTAGTCATCTGTGAATGAGTATTGTTCCTATCATTGTGGTTTAAACACACTGGGGATTTCTTCTGTAAAGTAGGATATTGCTTTCCTCTTTTGTGGAAGGTGCCCTTTAGGGTGGGGAGACTGTGTATCTGGGAGTCTTGCCTTCCTCAAAGAGGTATGGCCACAAAAAACTTAATCTTCCAGAGCTGGCAGTTCTTCTTGCTGCACTTTCTGCATTGGGATAGGGCTTTTTGCAGGGATTCATTGATCCAGTTTGATTTTCTGCAGACTACTCTGTAGTGAGATGCAAAGAGCAAGGAGATGTGTGTGGCAAGTGTGCAGGGAACCTACCTGCATGTTTCTTGTACGGACTTCTGATCCTCCCAGTGCTGGCAACAATTGCTAATGAAAGGAAACGTGCTCTTTTTGGTGAGTGTTCTTGGCTCTTGATAGTGTGGGTGTTTGCATGAGGCTGTTTGGTTAGAGCTAGCATGTCTCTGCTAAAGAGTTTCTAAAATGCCTGTAGTCACAACTCCTTGCATGCTGAAACAAAGCATCTCAGGCATGATACTATGTCAGTAACTTAGCATGCACACACCTGCCTGCATCATGTCTTTTCAGTCCAGTCATGGAGAGGTGGTGGAGCTGACAGGACCAGCGTATTAACAGAAGACCTTCTGTTCCTGCAAACACACCTCCTCCAACACTGATAATTTTCATGAGCCAGCCTATCATTTAGTGACACATTACACTGCTCCTTGCTGTTGCAGCCTGTTGCAAGTAGTCTGACCCAGCCAGCTACTAAGAGCCTCCTACGGGGTGGACTGCTGAAATCTGTTTCCATCCTAAACTCAAAGGAGTATTTTCCTCCCCCTCCTGTAATGGGTTGTTTCTTTAAAGCTGTTAACTGGCCATAATCCAACCATTACTACTGTAATTAGTGAACTGCTTACAGTAACTAAAGCATTTGAAGCATAATATCCTCTGTTTGCAGAGCTTGGAACAACTTTTGCCTGCAGTGTTGTGGGAGGTAATTACTGCCGATGGCCCACGGGTGGGTGCAGGGGACACAGGGCAAGCCTGGCACAGCTGCCACACTGCCTTTTGTGCCAAGCCCCAGCTGGTGCCCTGTGGCCTTCCCACAGCAGGGAGAAGTCTAGGAGCCCTATAGATGTGAGCCGGTGTGCCTAGCGCTTATGGTGGTGATCTGTTGTCAAAAAGGAGCCTTCTCTTTGGAAGCTGTAGCAGAAGACCATGGTTTTGGGTGGATCTTGCAGGGCAGCTGGTGACAGTGAAGGTGTGATGTAGTAGGACTTAACGTTTGGTTTATACATGGTTAGAAAATCGCTATGTTGCAGCAGGGTTGATGTCTCCTTGCTGTCAGGCTACCCTCTTGTCCTATGGGCAGTGCCTGTTCTCGTCCTCCACCCACCAAATTACTAGCTTCGCAGGCAAAGCCAAGGGACTTTAGCTTCTGGCCCTGCAGATTGGTTCTGTGGGACTTGGGATTTCCAAGCAGGCACATCCCTTGCTGCATTCTTCAGCCACTTCTTTTGGGAGCAGTGAGGCAGCTTTCCTGAAGGCTTCACCTACTCTCCCCAATATACCCTGACAAGAGGGCAGTACCAGCATGCTTGTCTCTGTTCTGTTTCCTTATGTTTACCTCCTGAGATGAAGCTTGTTGTAACTTAAGCTCTTCCTTCTTGGGGAGGAGGAGGGGCATGATGAGGATCAAGTGTGGGCAACTTTTAAAATTGAGAGCCTGCTGGAGGAGGAGGAGTGAGGATTGATGAGAACATGCAAATACAGCAAGAAAAGGCCCTGTAGTGGTAAAATACCTATCTGCCCAGCTGCCAGCCGTCAGTTGGCAGGCACACTGTACTCAGCAGCTGAGCAGGGTATTTGTTTGCAATATTTGGCCTGTGATGGGGTCAGAAAAATGAAAAGTCTTTTTGGCCTAAGGAGGAGGTTTTTCAAAAAAACCCAAAGAACAACAGCAACAAAAAAACCCCAAAACAAAAAACCACCACTACTAGCACCACTGTCAAACCTACCCACCCAAAACCCACTCCCTATGCAGGGTTTTCATTTTGCTCTTGAGCAATTATTGTGCAGTGTTTCCAGGCTTCATTCCTGTATGGTGCTGGGCAATAGAGGCACTGTGTGCAGCATGACCCTGGCAGGTGAAATGAACAGAGACACAACCTTTGATGAGAATGAGTTTGTTCAATGTGCTCTGGACTTAGCCTGGGAAGGAAGAGATGTCCTCACCCCTTTGGACCTTATGCATGCTGTCAGCCTCTGCCACTGCTGTCTAATATACTTACCTTATTTCCCCAGAAATCTACTGTTGTCCCTGAGCTGTGTGAAAGGTTGAAAATATGCTTGTTGCCATGTCAGTCAGAGTGGTCAGTAAGGTGGGAAGGAAGTCTAGGGTGCCAGTGGCCAGAGATTTATGTGGTGGGCACTGTGATATGCCAAGATCTCTGCCTGCTGGCCTGAGCTGAGTCTGCCTGTTGCCTTGCACTCTATCTGCATCTTTCTGCAGTCTCTTGCTGGGTTTCCAGCTTGCAGGATAATTAGAGAAAGGGGCCATGTTTCTACTCCATGTTTGTACACCTCCCTGTGCCACAGAACTCTGACCTGTGAGTGCGGTTCCCAGATGCTGCAAGGCCAAAAACACTGAAAAGATGGTAACCGATTTTAAATGTTCCTTTTTTTTTATTTTATTTTTAAGTGTTTAAGACACTTGTGCCAGTTTCAGCGCATCCTGTTTGTAGTACTTCCATGCAATGCACTTGACTCAAAGAAATGATTTTCAGTTCCATGTTCATTTGGAATGCGCTATGCGTTTGACTGGTTGTTGGTTTTAGGTGCTGATGCAGCCACTATCAGTACACCCTGACTGCGTGCTTCTCAATCTCTCTTCAGGACAAAATCTAGTGATGGATCACTTCAAAGTGGTGCTTCTGTATTTCTGTCATCTTTAGCTTCAGATGTCTGCTTTCTCCACGTCCTTTCAACTTGCTACAGTAGCAGAGCAGTATTCGGTAGTGTGTTTCTGATGTGGGTGTAACTAGAGAAAAAAATCAACACCATGCTACTTTTGTTAAATTTTGCTTTAGTTTAAAGCATCTTGTAGTACTCAGTGATATCTTTTTCTACCTATATTTCTTTATCCCAAATTCTACCTCCTCCTCTTCTTTGTTTCCTTGTCTCACCTTCATTAACAGGAGTTGGAGAGGGAAATCTCTGTTCCCATCTTACTCTGCCGTTGTGTTCAGTGATCATATGCTTTGGATTGAAGATTGCTGTTCTGCTTAGGTGGGTTGTTGGCTTTCATGGTCTGATACATTAACAAAATGATGTGGTGCTGAAAAGACATTCTAAACTTTTGTTAGTAAGATTTTAATTATTATCTTCATCTCTTTCATGTAGAGACTATTCTGGGTGTCATTGTTCTTCAGAGGTTATTTGGAAGTCCCCCACTGGTGCTGGGCTCCAGCAAGCCTGGCTGTGCTTCTGAGTGGGGCAGCAGCAGGAAGGTTTGAGGTAGTGTTTGTACTGGGTGCAGTCAGGCTTTGGGAATTAAAGGTGTGGATTTGGGGTGCACAGCCCATCCAAAGGAACAGCTCTCTAGGTAAAGAGCAAAGCTCTTCATCAGTGCTGGGGCACTGTACACAGTACACAAGTACACAGTAAGAGATGTCCTTTGGATAAGCATGCCTCTGGGAATGAGTATTGTCCATACTGTAGTGAAGAGCGAGGCATCTGCAAAGCTCATTTGGGTTTGTATTCCCCTCTGACCTTCTTGTTTTGTGGATTGGTAAGTCACATTCTCCTATGACTTCTCATGTGAACCCTTAGCACAGTTTTGTAAGAGTGCTAATTTGTCATGAAGTTGCAGTGCCCAGAAAAACCACCAACTTTCTCATCTTAGCAGAAGAGAATAGAAGCATTAGATAGACGTGTCCATTTCTATCAAGTTAACTGGGACTTAATTTACCCACTGTTTTCTGCTTGCTTTGCCTACCTACCTAGTTGATAAAGGGAAGACAGTTGATATAATCTTTTTGGATTTTAGTGAAGCTTTTGGGACTGTCTCTCACAGTACCCTTCTGGATAAAATGTCCAGCACACAGCTGGATAAACACATCATGTGGTGGGTGAGCAATTGGCTCACGGGTCAAGCCCAGAGGGTAACAGTGAATGGGGTGACATCAGACTGGTGACCTGTCACTAGTGGGGTTCCACAGGGCTCCATCTTAGGCCCTGTGCTCTTCAACATCTTCATAAATTACTTGGATGCAGGACTGGAAGGGATACTAAGGAAGTTTGAAGGTAACACAAAACTGGGAGAAGCTGTTGACTCCCTTGAAGGTGGGGAGGCCCTGCAGAGGGACCTCGGCAAATTAGAGGACTGGGCAAACACCAACCACATGAAGTTCAACAATGAGAAAGTGCTGGATTCTGCACCTGGGATGGGGCAACCCTGGATGTACATACAGACTGGGAAATGAGATGCTGGAAAGCAGTGCCACAGAAGGGGACCTGGTGTCCTGGTCAATGGCAAGTTGAATATGAGCCAGGAGGGCCAACTGTGTCCTGGGGGGCATCAGGCACAGCATCACCAGCCAGTCGAGGGAGGGGATTGTCCCACTCTGCTCTGCACTGGGGCAGCCTCACCTTGAATATTGTGTGCAGTTTTGGGCACCACAATGTAAAAAAGATGTTAAGCTGTTAGAGAGTGTCCAAAGGAGGGCAGCAAAGATGGTGAAGGGCCTTGAGGGGAAGCCATATGGGCAGTGGCTGAGGTCACTTGGTCTGTTCAGCGTGGAGAAGAGGAGACTGAGGGGAGACCTCATTGCAGTCTACAACTCCTTGTGAGGGGAAGAGGAGGGGCAGGTAGGGATCTCTTCTCTTTGGTGACCAGTGACAGGACCCGAAGGAATGACCTGAAGTTGTGTCAGGGGAGGTTTAGGTTGGATATTAGAAAGAGGTTATTCACCCAGAGGCTGGTTGGGTGGTGGAACAGGTTCCCTAGGGAAGTGATCACAGCACCAAGGCTGACAGAGTTCAAGAAGCATTTGGACAATACTCTCAGGCACATGGTGTGATTCTTGGGGATAGTCCTGTGCAGGGCTAAGAATATGTCCCTTCCAACTCGGCATATTCTGTGATTAGTGGGCAAAATATTTTACATCTGTATACTGGGGATAATGCACTTCAGAGCTTATAATATAGTTTCTGTAGTGCTTATCTGCTTTTGGCTTGTCAGCTTTGCTACTTCTGCAGCCTTACAAAATGGATGAATAAATGTGTGGTGTAATTGCTGTCTTTAAAGTATATTCTAGAGAGTTTGCCAGAGGGTGACATAAGGTATATTCAAATTTGAGTCCCGGATGATTCCAAATACACAAATCTTATGTTTCGCACCTAATTTATTTAACTTTTGCATATGCAATTGCTGAGTGTTCTCTCTTCATCTATTTGCTTGGGATAAGACTCACTCCAGATGAGGTTTCACAGTCTTTAGTCCAGTCTGACTGTGCTTATCTGTCACTTGTTCTCAGTTGGATGCACTCATGATCAGTACCTGCACATGCTGTGGAAAACTGAGTTTTTAGCCAGGGAAGAGTTGATCCCGCTGAGCCTAAGGTTAAGAGAAGGAGGTGTCAAGGTGGGGAAAGTGAAGGGTAAATGCAGAGTGGGACTGCCCACTTTAATGGCAGCTTGTCAATAAAGTGATCAATGTCAGCCATGAAACCAATCCCTTTGGAGCTGCAGCAAATGTAGACAGGACCTGGCTCCTGGCAGCCAAAGGAGCTTGAGGTTTGTGCTTTTTTCCAGGCTTCTAAATACCTTTTACTAGGTTGGAAAACAAAGCAATGCTTTCTCACTTTATTTAAGCCCTGCCCAAATTCCTTGAATTTTTGCAGCTTGGTCCAGGTGATAGTTCTAGTCTGCATGTGAAAAGAAAAAAGTGTCCACAAACTCTCCATGGGTAGGAATGCAGTTTAAAACCACCTCTAGCCATGCAAGATATCTGAGGCTGAAGGAAGGGTTTTAGAGTGGGGAATGGAAATCTGCCTGACACAAATAAGTCATGTTGAAAGCTGTGAGACTGTGCTTATGGCTTGATAGAATAAGGGGGCTGAAATTAGCAATAGCTGCTTGAGAAATAGCTGTTCCTTCCTCCCCTTGCAAGGCACAGCCTCTGCATTGCTCCAGCATTTGCTACTTATGGACATGAACTGTGAGCCAGATGAAAGAACTTAATCGGTGTTAAAATTAATTTACCAAAACAATAATAGGGAGAAGAGTTAAACCTAGATCTCTCTCCACAGTGAGGGAGCAGCAAGAGAATGGGAAAGAACTGGAGAGAGTCTAAGAAAAAAAAAACAATCTTGACTGTTTTTGCTGTGGAAATAAATCCTAGCACATCTATGTTCTGAACATCACATTGCTTGGGTCCCCAAGCACTGGCCCTGGACTGAGATTTGGCATCTGTCTCATTTTCAAGTCCAATGCAGTCTCCTGCCTTCTGGAAGTGAGTGCTTAATGGCTGGTCAAAGAACTGCTGCACAGCAGCTGCTGAGCTGGGAAAGAAGCTGCTTCTGTTGCCTATGCGGGAATGTTCGCTGCCTCCTCTTAGGCCCTGTAGAGATTGCCAGAGCTCAGTGCAGTTCTCACAGACCCAGAAGCTTTGAGGAAACAAAGCTGCTCAGCAAGTGCAGTCTTCAGCCATCCAAGTTTTCAGACTTTGAGCTTTCAGGCTCAAAACCTGAAGACTTTGCCATGCTGCTTTGCAGAACACCAAACTTCTTCCATGAATAGATACCAGTAGTCTGATACTCATCTTTAAAGAGGGACAAGACTGCTGTAGGGTGTTTTGGGAGCAAAGGGTTGTGATGTGGGTTGGCGTCTCATTCCTGGGAGTGTCTCATTCCATATTCCCTTTAGGGATAATGTGATGGGGATTGTTTGCTACTACAGTGAGGGGCTTGTTGCTGCTATAGTGAGCTAAATGGGAATTCCCTGATAGCAGGGAGATGCTCTGCTGTAGTGGCTCCACTGATGGGTACCTGGCTCTTTATTCCCTATCCAATGTATAGTGCTCTAATCTGATCTGTTTTTGCTATGCTGTCACTGTTCATATGGACATCTGTTGTTCTGCTAACTTGTTTCAAATGTAGTTCAAAGTCAGCAGCATGAACATGTCAGGATGCTGTACTGAGTCTTTGTGGGTAGACTTCAGCCTACAACAGTCCTAAATACAGAGAAACCACACAGAGAGCTGGAGACAGGCTCTAAATTATCAGGGTTGGGTTCTTAAGCATCAGGAAGTCAGGAAAAAAAAGTGCTAGAGTAGCCTGCTAAGCAAATGCAAGAGGCTTAGCTAGCTATTCTGCTAGCTGAGAAGGGTAGAAATAAATTCTAATTCACTTAACAATACTTACCTGTGTGCAGAAATGAGTTGGCTTGTTTATGGCATGGGAGACAGTCTAATGTGGAAACGACTAACTTCCTCTGGCAGTTACCAGTACACTGTGTAAAATGTAGGGTGTGAAGAGGTCCTGGGCCACTAATAAGTGTAGCTAGGCTTGCTAAGTATCAAGTTGAATTTAATGCTGTGAAAACTCAGAAAGTAGAGTTGGATTGCCTTATTTCTGCAGGAAGAAAATGTTTCCCTTACTAGCACAATGCTCTGTGGCCATCTGACTGCATAAGAGGAAGCAAGAGTCTTGCAAAGGTTAGATCCTACATGCCTTGATAATAGGATATGTGATCCAGTGGAAGGAAAGAGAATCCCATGGGAGAGAGGGCCTGAAATTCATTACTATTATCTGCTAGCCTGCTGGTTCAGGTCACTTTCTTTTTGCAACCTGTGGTGGGTGCTGCTGTAGGGTTGCATGGTCATAACTGCATGACACATGTGGCAGCAGTTGGAGTGGGAGAACAGTGTGCAATGCTCTGCACTGGATGCTTGTGTGGCAGCCACTGTGTCCCTGGGTGATGGCCAATACCTACTGGGGAGTGTAACAATAGTGTGATTGCTTGCTGAGGAAAGGGTTGGGACAACTGTACCCTTGTTATTGAAGCCCACTCACTGTTTATTCAGCATGTTGGGAGTGGGATTATTTCTTCCTGGCCCACAGGCAAGATCAGCTCGAGCCTCCCACTGCGGGATCTTAATTATCCATACCCTTTTGCCTGTGAGGCTGCATGAAATATTGCCCAACCATATGCTTGGATCAGGGTGGGGTAAATCACCAAACAGCAGACTTCCAGGGAGCTGACTGTGGTCAAAATTGCATACATCCTTCTGCAGCCTTCCATTGTGTGGCTCTTCAGAGGAGACAGCAGCAAGCAGCAAGCTGAGGACAAAAGGCCAGTTGGTTCGTGGAGATAGTTTTGCTGTTCCCACTGCAACTTTGTGCTGACGTGCAGCTGCCGGCAGGAAGAGGGTTAAGCCCACATATCACATGGCATGATTCTGTTTACTACATACTTCTCATAATCGGGGCTGGCATCCAAATCCGGATGATTAGCACTTAACAAGAGACCCTGAAACAAGGTGTTTCGTTTTGGTATTCCTCTGAAGCTATGCAGTCTGCCATCATTTCTCTTGCAGAGATGTGGTTCTCCCTGCAGCCTTCAAAGGGAGCTATGGGGAGAGCAGAAAAATAGTTTTAGGGCAAAGACTGGATTGGACTGAACTGCATTTATCCGTGGTGTAAGCTTGAAGCCAGGGGAGTTTTGCCAGGAATCCACTTATACCTTAACTTGATTTCTACTAAAGGAGGTTTTTGCTTGACCTTCGTCTGAGATTAATGCACCCGCTCGACAGTGACTGGTCAGGGAAATGGGACTGTGTGCCTTGGCTTAAGGGTTTGGATGAGTGTCATTGAGCGATTTGTCCAGTGCTGAATACAAGCAGAGGTGGTGGTGGAGAACTAAGTGTAAAATTTATATTAGTTTTTGAGGTGTGGCTTTGGATAAGAAAGAAGGTGTAATTCTGCAGCACAGTCTATGCTTTATTCTTGCTATCAGCATGGGCATAAGTGTAGCAAACTTCCATGGGGCCCAAGGTGACAGTTCCTCTCTTTCTTTCTCTCTCCCCACAAACTCATTTCTGCCCATGCATATACACAACATGAGACTTTTCCCTTCAGTGTAGTAGCAGCTCACTTGTAAAAACCTGCATTGTCCTCTCTGGAGCTTCAGCATTTGGCAGCAAGCTGCATTGCTGCTGTTTCTGAACACAGATTGCAGAAGTCTGTTTTTCTCAATATTTCCAAAGATCTTTTTCCATCACCCTCTTTCTGTGTTATCTGAAAAGTCACATCATCATCATCCATGATTAAAGTTTATATGAATTAAACATGGAAGAGGAAGGACAGAGAGTTGTACTTTTTTCTCCCCTCTCTCTGATGAAACCAATGTTAATGGAAAAGAACTTCTCTTGACCATTCTCTTTGCTATTGAGGTCTACCTGCTTAGGAAACTCTTGAACTGAAGGGAATTAGGAGAGGTTTTCTGATCTAAGCACAAGCTTGAAATAAACCTGTCCATATATCTGCTAGTAATGTCAGAAGGACCATCCTTTTTTTTCTCAACTGCAGCAACTTTTTTTTTTATACAAAGGAGATGAGTTCCTGCCTCCTAGTCTGTTGAGTGCTGGCTGTGGCTGCTAACCTGTGGTACAGTTTCTTAGCCACAAGTATTAAAAAGTAGCAGTTTGTGTCTCTCTTGAATTAACTTTTTTGTATTGGTCTTACACTGAACTGCATTATTGTAGGAGAAACAGAAAGCTACTTGAACTTCCAGAAACAGTCCCAAATTCTTCTGATTAGAAGACGCATGGTGAATGTCTTAGTGACAAGATACCTTTTTCCAAAGATATTGACAGACCATGTATGGACATTTCTGGAATAAGGTTTTTAGGTCTTCTGAAACAAGTGACAATAAATGTTCCTTGACTGCTTGTATCAAAGTAATTTGACTTCCAAGTGGTAACTTACACTGCTGTCTGTCATGTGTATGCACCTTACCTGGCTCAGATAATTTTTGTTTGAGAAAACAGACAACAAACATCATGGCAATGATGACTTCAGTATTGCAGGTGAACTGCCATTACCTATTTCTTGTCAGTGGCTTGTTTGGCTTCGTTTTCATAATGCAATATGATGCATTGTTCTGCTAGTTTTATTATTCCTACTGTATCCATGTGTGCATATATTGCGATAGAAGTTATTGAAGCATTCCCTAGCCAAGGAATAAAATATCTCGAGTGTCATAGATCTTGGGAGGGGGGGAGAGGGGAGAAGAGTAGGTCAGAAAATGAACCATGCTCAACAGCCATGCATTTTTTACTATGTAACCATTACGCATAGTCACTATGTGTCAGTTGTGAGACAAAGATGAACTGCAAATGTTTTGCTTAGCAACTGTTGCAAAGGAAAATTGTCAGGCAACAGCGAAATTAGGAATGGAGATTATGGAAGGCACTCTTTGTAGGAGATGAGCTGTACTCTGACGTGTTATCTGTGACTAAGTGATTTGGCATTTTCCTACACAAACATGTAAGAATATGAGCATTTGCGAATAGGCATCAAAGCAAGTTCAGTCTCATCCCTGAGCTTTGTCGGTGCTCTTGCTGGCTTGGCTTTTTGTGTATAGTTGATACCTCTAGGCAGGTTACCAACACAAGGCAGCAGGGTCAAAGAGCTTGACATGGTAGTAGCTTCTACCACCAGTGAAGAATTTGAGTGGCCATCCAGCCATGGTAACTGAAGAAAGCTCTTCATTCTCCATCATGAAACTATTCCCTAAAATAAATGAAGTTCCTGAGAGGACTGTAACCAATACTGCATTTGAGATTTCCCTCCTGTGGAATTACACCAAGGTTGGTGGTGATATAAGCACAAGCATGAATGAGATACTGCTGTGTCCACTCTTAAGTACAGAGCACGACAGGGCAAAATGACGAATGACACCATATGCTGTCTGCAGAAGTGCTTGCTCAATAGTATTGGCAGTGGAGCCACTTGAATGGAGGGTGAGTCTACAGCAAAGTAGGCTATAATTTTATCATGTATAGGTATGCACATGTTATCGAGAACACTGTGTTTAAAGTCTCCATGAAGGAGGCTGATCCAGCAGTCTTTAGGCATAAAGTCTGAAATAAGAAATTGGTACTAAGCGAAATGACTGCTTTAAACATTTATGTTGAGCAATGTCTGTGTTGATGTCTCCTGCCCTTGCTGCTGTAATCTTTACAAGAGACTGTCTTAGGAGAGGCATATGAGTAGCAGTTGGATATCGAAATACAAATACTATCAGGGTAAGAGCACTTTCATGTTACTTATTCATGGGAGAAATGATTAAAGGCAAAAGAAACCTACCTTTAACTGGCACATCACAGATGTGCCTCAGAGTACGTGGGAGCCTTTCTACTGGGTTATCTGTGAGAGGGTGCTTGACACTTGTCTTGCAGACTGCTTTTTACTTGATTATTAAATTTATGCAAAAAAAAATAGATTAGAAAATTATGTAAGGAAGAGTTGAAGTACAGCTTAGGAACAGTCTGCTCAGACTGCTTACCTAGTCTTGACGTGAAGGTTTTGTTTTTCCCAGTATCCCAGTGTTGCAGTGAGGTTTCTGTAGTACTTACAATGCCCTTACAGGCCAAGGTTCATTTAGAACCAGAGCACAGTCTCCTCAGTACCTGCCCTTTCTTCCTTGCCTATCACAAATGTATATTGTGTGGGAGGGGGTAATTGCTGTTTTGCTTGGGTGACAACATAGCTCAAGTGGAAATTCTTCAAAATGAGAGCTTCCATGTTTGAACCAGGCCATGCAGGAAACTGTTTTCAGCAAAGTGTTATCTTTTTCTGAAAGTTGCTTCCTACCTGAGACCAGGATATTTCTGCAAGTCCTGTCCCTTCTGGTGGAAGGATGCTGGAGGGGACATCCCTCACTGTGATGGGTCTTGGCAGATCTGGTATGAGCATTGATGCCACTTGCTGTGGCTTGGACTTGCAGTTCTGTCACTCTGTCTGCCTCATATGGGTTTTGTGTCTTTATCAGGAAGGACATCTTGTTGCAAGCAGTAGCTTCCGAATAAAGGTAGAATCCCTGCTACCTCATCCTACCCTCAAGTGACATGTCTTGTGTAAATAATTTGCCTTTCTCTGGGCAAGAGACCTCATGTTTATCCTTCACATCAAGAGTGGGAGCCTCTCCAAGCTCCTTGCCCTGCTGTACCTGCGGAGTTTAAGTCGTGGTAGTCAGGGGTGCATGTTGTTCTGTGCTGTAGCTTTTGTACTTGATCCCTCCTGCATCTCCTTCATCGCCATGCTGATGAGCACAGTGTGAAACAAGCCCTGGGGACCCTCCAAAGCTGCTGGAGGAGCCAGACACTGGAGAAGCCTGTGCTGTCATTAGTGACTCACTATTCCTTGCAATTAATAAAAAAAAACCTGTTTAAAAAAAAAGGTGCTACTTGGATGCACCTGTTTTTCCAAAGGCTACGCAGCTGGTGGAAAGCAAATGGCGTCTCTCAAGAAGTGAATGGGGCAATGTAAGAAGGCATGCTGCACAGCTCCCAGGCCCTTTGCAATGTGGGTGAGAGGGTCTAAATGAGAGGGTTTAAATTAGATATAAGGAAGAAGTTTTTTACAATTAAGGTGATAAAACACTGGAACAGGTTGCCCAGAGAGGTGGTGATTGGAAACACCTGGAAACATTCAAGATCCGGTTGGATGGGGCCCTGAGCAACCTGATGTAGTTGAGGATGTCCCTTCTCACTGCAGGGAGGGTGGACTAGAAGACCCTTAAAGGTCCCTTCCGACCCAAACTATTGTATCATTCTATGCATCTCAGGAAACAAGGTGTACCTGTGTCCTGAAGAATTTCTAGGTGAAATTAGTCGTTCCAGCTATCCCTGTGCAAGTGTAGAGCAGCAGGCATCCTTGTACTTAGTTCTTCTGGACAAGCCAGACTGTGAATCATTTCCTGTGGTCACGAGCCACATCTGAGAGTTTCAAGAACAACATATGGCAGTTGGGGACCTTGTAACTAAAACAACATACCTTTCACATGAGATCAGAGCTTCCTAGAAAGGAAAAAAATCTGAGGAAGGATATGGATTAGAGATATGATTGCATGTGTACTCAGTTTAGGCAAATAATGTGTTGTGGTGGTTCACAGTGGTTTTGATAACCTGTTTTATAGGGGGTGCTGAAGCACTGCTTTTTGAAGCATTCTGGTTCTGATATCCACCCAAAATCAGTATCTTTGTAAGACTATTTCAAAACTTGCAGTACACAAGGTAAAAAGTACCCCATCCTTTGAATGGCTTCACTTATGTGTATGAGAGAAGGGCACCTCCCTATGCTGCTCTCAGAGCTGCTGTTGTCAGGGGTAGTTAATATGCAACCACAATGTCCACAGAAAGTCTAGATTTCCACAATTATTACTGTACCTTGACAATGTCTTTTTCAAGAGTGGCAAGGGAGGGGCAGGAAAGGGGAGATTTCCTTTGTATTGCCTTAAAAGAGCTAAACAAACTAACTGTAAGCCACAGAGTATTGATCTGACCTTCACCTGAGTCCAATTTGGTATCTGCTCTATTGGTATGGGAACAATTGCTGCATAATTGTATTCTGCTCTTTCCTACTGAACTGTTAAGTAGAAGTAAATTGAACATCCCAGATGATTTAAGGAGTTTGCTTACAAAAATGTTTTGTTCCTGCTGCCTCGTTGTGCAGGTTCAGGACCTCACTGTACTCTGCATGCAGGCACAGCATGGAGCACTGTGCTCTTACTGTGATGTCCATAATTCTTGTTCATCCCATTCTTTCCTCACCTGTACTTGCAGTCTCCTGTCTACATTATTGCTGTTTGTTAAACATATGAGTTGGTGGCTCTTCCCTGTTTTGTCCAACTTTACTTTGAATTAATTTAGGATCTAGTAAGATTTTCCAATACAGCTTAATCCTTGAGGATTTATCATCAGTGAGTTTTGTCATTATGTTACTCAGCTGTCTGATTACATCTACTTCTTCATAGCTAGGCTGTGTAAAACAAAATATGTTTACACCTTACTGATCATCCTCTTTATCACTAGTAATTACATCAGGTGATATTTTTGCTTGTATGAAATGGTGTGTAACCTCCCTTAGTTGTCTCCATGATGGAGACTGGCCACTTTCATTTTCCATCTTCTAGCTAGTTTATATTTCAGGAGAGCTATTTGTTTTGGAAAGGTCAATGATTTTATGGTAACAGCAAAGTTGAGGGAAATAAGTCAAAAGCTGGGCAACAAAGACAAAAGGTGCAGACTGTGTGCTCATTTCTAGAGGTGTGGCAGAATGGGAAAAGCCAAATAGGTTCATTCCTTACCTAAACACCAGCACACTGGGGCAGTGTAGGGAGCCAGAACTGGTTAGTACCACTGCTTGTGGAATGGCTTGTTATCAAAGAATAAATAGGTTAATATTTGACTTTGGAGGTGAGGCATTACTTTTCAAGAAGAGGTGAAAGCAATTAGGAATCGAATACAACCGTATGTAGGAAAGTGTGCACTAGCATTATTTTGCATCTTTCAAGAATGGCATGTTTCCTGTTTCATTACTATTGATTTGAGTTGCCAAGGACAGCTGATGTTTAGTGGTGCTTGGAGGCTAAGGCAGCTTCCTGGGAAAAAAGCCCTACTGATAACCAAAGCAGCTGTGGGCTTTAATAGCCCAGCAAAAGGGAGAGGAGACAGGGACACTCCTTTCAGTGCTGTTTCAACTGGATCCCATTTTAATGGTTAGCCATGATCACTTAAAGCCTTCACTAGGAGGATGGTGTTGACCTAATGCCTGCAAAATGTTCAGTCAATGTAGCTGTACTCTTGCAGCAGCTTATTTGAGTGTGATGGTGGTAATGTAGGTAGAGCCTGTTGTCTGGAGGGGCTGTACTCTTTGGGTGTTGTCCACTCCTGCCCTTTGCAATGAGACAGTACTTCCTGAAGTAATGGATTTCCATTCCTTTGCCTGGGAGGCAAGGCCTGTGATTGGGTACTCATTTTGGTCACCTGGCATAGAAGGCTAGTGGATTGCTCTTGGCACCACAGTTAAACTAACTTCTTGGTGGGGCTTTCTTTGTGTTGGTCAGCTCTGCTACAATTTTTGAAAGCTAAGTGCAAAACACTTTGTCTAAGTGGGAATTAAGCTCCTATGTTGACTGTACCACGTCTCTCTTCAGAAGATAAAGACCACGAGTAGGACATACCTCAGGGATAGGGAAACCTTTCTAGGGCCATAATTTCACCTGCAAGATTCTCTTTGTTCTCAGCTCTCAGGAGCTGTGAGGGCTCCTGGTGTATTAGTTAGAAAGCCGGGTCTCAGCCTTCAAGACTTCAGGAAGAACACATGCTTCTTGGACTGGTTGCAGTGCATGGAGGGCTCCTGAGTTCTCTGTTAAATTCAAACAAGTGGTGCAGAGATGAAGAGCAGCATACAGGCCCTTTAAGAACAAATTGGCAAAAGAAGAGCTCAGTATTTAAATTTAGTGCAGACGAAGAGGGAAAAAATTCCCTATAGCATCTGGTTTATATTACTGCTCTTTGCCTCAGGAGATGGTGTGTTTACAGTGAAGCTCTCTGGTGCATAGCGAGGGGAGTGCTCAAGCTATTAGTTTCTCAGGAACTCTGAGCTCAGGGTATGCCTTGCATCTATCTTCATGTCCTCCCTTTGGCTGCCTTAACTAATCCCATCTCAGCTGTTGAGCAGAGCGGAGGGGTGCCCTGTTGGGCTGAGATGCCTGAGCACAGCGCTCCATCTTCCATGGTTCTCCAACATTGCATACTATTGTGGCTTCTTCCCATTTTGCTCAGCCTAGAAACGGAAGTAAATAGTCCTCCAGTTATGAGTTTATGCAGACATACGACCAGTGGCTGTGTACAAAGACTAATACTGCTGATGCATCTGTGTCCTGGCTGTTTTAATGCATTTAACAGAGCCGGTCACTTCTGATCTTTCTAAATGTAAGTTTGAAGCTCAGTGTGGGAGGTGGAAAGAGCAGAAGGATGTCTGGGTTTTAGCTGTGGTAGAATTTCTCTTTTGTGTGTGTGTGTTTTGTTTATTAAAGCGTAGTTTGTGGTCTCTGAGCAGTTTCAGCAGAGCCCAGCACAGGAAACCTGAACACAGTAGCAGTAGTGGAGTGAGCTGCTCATCAGAAAGTACCACAGCTTTGCACAGGTAGTGCTTTGCATAGGGTTGTGGTAATCCATGCAAATGCTCACCTCCACAGGTAGCCTGTATCTTCTTAAGGACTGAGTGCACCTCTGATCGTGAATGCTGTGAAAGTACAGTCGTTGGACTTGGCAATTAGCTCTTGCGCTCTGTTTGGAGGACAGGGAGGTTAAAAATTCACCTGATGAACATATCACCTGATAATATATCTTGTATTGCAAATTTCATCATGTTCAAGGATAAAATACAATTTTTTTTAGACCTGAAGCTGTGGAAAAAATAATTCCTTGCCCACAGAGCTAGTGATCATTTCAGTGTTTGCTATTTGAAACTTTTGGAAATAGATGCCATATGCTTCCAGGCAGAAAGAAGAGAATGGAAAATTCTGTATTTATATTCTTGTATAATACAGATTTTTGTTGTGGTCCTTCTCTCCAGTTGCTGCTGGACTAAAGGCTGTTGCCACCACTGCCAGACCGAGATTAAAACTTCTAACACAAATAAATTCTTCTCCCAGCTATTTTTGCAACTTCTCCCATCCAAGAAAACACAAAACTAGTCCCTGCCTTCCCTTTTGCCTTGTTCTGTCCCAGAACGAGTCAGAAGCAGTTCTCGTCTTGCAATTTTCATTAACTCTTCTCTTTAAACAGTAGCGAAGGCAAATAATAATTAATCTTTGCCTGACCCCATTCAAGTATTGGTCATCCATGCATCTCCTTACAGATGAATTGAAACTTAAACCCTACCCTTGCCTCTCTACCATCCTCTTTAAACAAACCTCCATCTTTTGAGCTGCCATGTTCGTTTTCCAGTGACTGTCCTCCTAGGGACAGCTTGCTAGCACTACACTCAGGAACTGCATGATTGATAGCAAAACTGGCGGCAATATGTGTGTGCCCTGTTCCTTGATGATGCTTTGGGAAATGCTGGTATGTAGGGGGATGTTCAGCAATTACTGCAAAAGGCTGATCCATCTCAAACTGTTAGAAATGTTCTTTGACCAAAAATGCATATACTCTTTATTGTATTATAGTGTGGGGCTTTTTTTTGTTGTTTGGGTTTTTTCCGATTGTTTTGTTTGTTTGCTTGTTTGTTTGGGGTTTTGTTTGGTTGGTTTTTTGTTTGTTTTTGGGGTTTTTGTATGTGTGTGCGTGTGTGTGTGTTTTCCATGAGGGGGGAGGAGGGAGTGATATTGGGGTGATTTCTTGTTTTGATTATGGCCCCTCCTCCCCACCCCCCAGCCAAAAAAACCAGATCCTGGAAACCACAAAATCCCAACATTTTGACCAGTTTTCTTTCCCTTCTGCAAAATACATTTGGGTATGTAGCTAAGAATTCATTTGTATATGTGGAGTGGTTTCCAAAGGGAATTTCATCTCCCATGATGTGCACCCTGTAAAATACCATCCTATTATTGTGGACGATGCCTTTAAACAAGTTCACACACAGCAAAAGAAAATGGGAGCTTAAGACATCTGAACTACAGCTCCTGAAACACAACACAACTCCAGTGCCAGAGAAAAATCCTGCAACTTGTGACGAAGTATTTTTATTATATGCACTCTTGCTGTAAACAGACCCTTTTCTATAGAGCAGGAAAAAGATATCTCAAATTATCAGAGCTATCCTGAAACTCACTCTATGCTTTCGTAAAAGGGTTGCATTTGTACCTATTGATTGGGAGCACTGTTTAAAAAGAAAATATCTGGGACTATGCTTAGGATTGAAACGGAGCTACAGAAAGGAAGGGAAAAAGTAACAAGTAATATAGAATTGTCTATAAAAATTTAATTTTAACTTTGGTTCTGCTGCAATTTTATTCTTCTATCTTTGCTCTTTCCCAAGATATTTGCATTAATGCACATCTTGAGACCTTTGTCATAGAAAAAAAAATTGTTCCAATCGTCTTTCTTCCAGTGTAGAGCTGGTTTAAAAAAAAAAGCTATCTAGCTCTTTTTATTAAAAATCACAAAGACACCATAAACTCAGAGGTGCATTCATTTTCCTTGAGGAAAATACATGATTTTTCTTCTCGAATCTCACTTCTGCCCATCTGATAGCTCCTCTTTCACGAGTGAAAACATTGGGGTTTTTTGCTCTCATCCCCTAACTGAGCTTTGGCAACAGTGCTAACATTTTTATACCCAGAATGATGCCTCCTCCAGCCTACTGAAGAATGCATCTTTTATACCAATGGCCTTTCCTATAAATGGAAAGGCTCTGGGTATGTGTGGAGCACAGTGGAAAAAAAAAAACCCTAGTGCTGGCACTCACCATCCAGTTTACATCATTTGTCCTCTCTTGTGGTGAACTCTTTGACCTCATCTCCTAGAAATGAGAAAATGCAAGAATTTGAACGTGTCTGTGGCTAGGGCTTAAATCACACTCTGTCCTCAGCCATTGGAGCTGCTGCAAATCTGGCTTCTGCCTTCAGATTATTGATATGCTTTCCTGACAGGCCTGTGTGCCAATTTCCCCAGACAGACACAGTAGTAATTGGTTACATTTGGGCTTGTCGTATGTCTTTAGAGGGTGACTGTGGAACAGAGTATGACTTTTAATACAGAACGCAGTCCTGGGCTGATCCCCAAGTCCTCACTAGTCAATGGAGATGTCCATTTGCCCAGGGCATCAATGTTGGAACTTGTGTCCCTTATGTCCCTTTGTGCTCTGACTCTCAGAGAACACAGTTTGAAGCCTCCAACTCTTTGAGGTGGAAAAGTAGAAACAGCAAACTTTTCCTGCTGGGCCAAACTGGCTGATAGCAGCGTTTTCCTCCCTTCTGCAGTGTGTTTCCCGCTATGTTCCCTTAGGTTTTCCTGTCGTCAGGATGGCAAAAATCTTGCTACTAGGTTTAAAAAGAGATCAAATTTTTCTCAGTAGTATCTGGTAAAGTGTTCTGCATGTCTGCTTTTAAATAATGCAGCAGCTCCTTATGGCTCCTTTGGACTTGGTTGGAGTCATCAGACTTTTTCTGTCATTCTGCCACTTTCCCCCACAGCGCAGGGCCTGAACCTAACTCCCTGCAGTCACTGGAAACATTCTCTGTGGTAGCCTTTGCGTTAAGTCCAGAAAATTTGCTGACTGCCTTTCCCAGGCTTTACCCAGGGCAGCTATTCTAACAAGCTCAACACCCTCCCGAAGTATTGCAGATCCCTGGTGCATGTGTCATAAAAGTCTCACTTCCTTTTTTCCTTTTCATAAAAGTTTTGGAAAATTAGACTGTAAAACCACAGCACAACCTTTTAAAATAATAAACAATACTAATAGATATGAGCTTAGAGCTACTATGCTAGTGGGAATTGAACTTTGCTAATGGTTCAGGTTGAATAATAGATCAAAGAAAATCCAAACTTGAATGTTTCTCTTTTGCTTGTAGTCCTTGATATCAATCCCACATCTGACTTCTTTTAGATTGTTTATATAGTTTATCAAAGGAAGAAAAACTGTCTCAAGACAATATAATCAAGGTAAAAATAGATAAAAATACGAGGTTTTGCTCATGATATCAAGTAATTTTTTAAAGACTACATTCCCCTCAAAGTTAAGTCATATTCTCCTTAGATTCCCAACCTGGAGTCTTGGTGACTGAGAGCAGGGCAAAGGAGCATGAGTTTGGAACAAAGACAGCAAGCTGAAGGAAGCACAGGAGAGTGCTGTGCTGTCCTCAGCCTGGTGTTATGTTGGTTGAGCTGGCATTGCCTCTCTCTCTCCTAATGCAATTGCTACTCTCTTGGGTTTTCTGAAACATTGAACCACAGCAGTCTGGAACAAAGCTCCTGCTGTAGTTATACTCTATCATAATGTTTAATCTTCAACTGCCCTTTTTTTTTACTTTGTTTTAAGATCTCCATCCTGGTCTGAACCCAATATGCTGGGAAGACCTGACCTGAACTCCCCGTCTTTGCACTACTGAGCCTCAGTTCCTATGTTTGCTAGGTGCTAATCTCTACAGGGGGCTGTGCCCTGGACCCCTGTAACAGCCTCTACATTGGATAGTCCTTGCCAAGCTGTGTTTTCCTACCACCACTCTTTCTGGTACCTTAGCTTAGATACTCAGACACCTCTACATTGTTTTTCACTGTGCTATCCAGGTGTACCCACAGACTTGGCACAGAACACCCCAAGCACACCTCAGTACCAGTCAAGGCTATATATGCTGCATGAAAATAGGAGATCCCATCACATGCAGTGCATGTGGTGGTAAGTCTGTGTTAGAAGCTTGCAGTGGCGTGCAAATGCCATAAGGCCCATGAAGATGCTCACTAATTTGACCCCTTCTTGGGCTGGGATGTACACTGAGAAATTGCCTGCTATTCAGTACTGCTGTAGATAGTTTAAATCCTTTTGTATCCTAGCTCTTAGATGACGTATTCATGCCTCATCAAGGAATATGTCTCAAGATTTCAGAAAAGACCATCTTCATAATCTCACCACC
Source organism: Corapipo altera (assembly GCF_003945725.1). Classification (NCBI taxonomy): domain Eukaryota; kingdom Metazoa; phylum Chordata; class Aves; order Passeriformes; family Pipridae; genus Corapipo; species Corapipo altera. Next base: position 3,992,533 of record NW_020884885.1, on the reverse strand, counting down.
CACAGAAGTTTTAGCACTTTTGCTATCCAGTTGAAATTAAATAACCATACAATTCAATTTTAAATATGGCTGTCACCTTATAAAATACCTTTTCCCACAACCACAGGACACACAGATGCTGATCTGTATCAATTTGTGGTGTTCTTAGTGGTTTCACGTGCTGGTTATTTTAACTGTAAGAGAAAAAACTGTTGAACCTACAACTGTACAAATATGTGAGCCCACCTAAGAGTTACAGCCTGGGAGGTGAAATGCCTGTGGTCAACTCCCAGGAATTCACTGAGCATCTGATCATTCTGACATGGTTGTCTGTGTGCTGCTGAAGGCCTGCAGGTTCAATGAGACACGTAGTGGACACACTGGCAAGCTTGTGCCACAGTAAAGGCTTACCTTCCCTTCATGCACAAGAAGGTACAGATCTCAACCCTATCCCAATTGTCTGTGCTGGCTATAAAAAGTTACAACTCCTGCTGCTCTGTGTGACTGAAAGGAGCACATCTACTAAGGGATGGATAGAGGAGCAGTTCTACCTTTTCAAAGTCTCTCTGTTGGTCTGTGTTGCAGGGGTGGAGATGGGAGGGAGGAGTCAAGGTGGTCCCTGTTCAGCGTTCCCAAGGCTCAGTTCTGTGTTTTGCCTTTTGAAAGACATTTACTGGTCACATGGATTAGCAGTGGGACTTTTTTTGTAGTGCCTTTACATAAACATTCAGTATCTTGCCTTCACCCAGATCAGTTAAATCCTTTCATCCAGTAATAGATGTGACATTCCCTACTCTGACCTGACATTTTATTTATTCCAGAATGGCTGATGAACCTCCCATACAGCTCCCACATAGGCTCTCAATTATCTTATTTCTGAGTAATGGCAACATTCTTTTTTTCTGACCTCCATGAAGCAATCCAATCACACTCACACAAACAGCTGAAGCAATAATTTGTCATCTATCACTTTTAAACATGCCCTTCAGTTCATGTCACTTCAGTAGCACCCTTTTCTTCACCTTATTAAATATGGGGTACCTGTCTTTGTTTTCAATTCCCTATGTCACCTCTGCCATTCTTATCTCTCTGCTGTGAGATGTCACCTCACACTTCTATCAGCCCCTGATGCCAACTGTCTGCTCATTGCATTTTCAGACAAATGCTTTCTTGCATTTGTTTGTGCCACCTCTCTCAATTAGGAGTAATCTGCTATAGACAAACACAGTCCTTTTGTTTCCCCTACAGTTAGGTTGCAATTGCCAACTGCGTGGACTAAACTAGAGCAAAATGCACCATGGCAGCAAGATGTAGCTATTGAGAACAAGGTGATGGCTCCAAACATTGGAGTGTGAGGGAATCGGTCCTGTGGTCTTGCATGGGAGGCTGCAGTTCAGACACATTTACGTAGCTTGTAGGGATTGTGAACTGTTTGTTCCTTTCTTCAGATAGGATCAGTCTTTTTCTGGATCAAACCTCTCTTTAGTTTACTATGATCTTGATATAGAAGGTGATAAGAAGTAGGTTGTGGGTGTGCTGAGACCACTGCCAGGCATCCTGACTAACACTGCCTCCTTATTTCGAGCTGCACTGTCTCCACCTTCATCACTGGGTCTCATACTGAAAGTGCTTTAGAGCACAGAGCAGCTTTTCACCCTGTGTATGGTAGACCCTACCACAGTAAGATCCCTACCTCTGCTTCTTTGGTAGTACATGTGAATCACAGTCATATTGTCCCAGGAGCTATTTTCTTAATTTTGGAAAATCCCATTTCAAGTGAATGATCTTAACAATTGCAGATCTTGTTCAAAAGGTGAATCCTCTGGAGCTGGGATTGTGTTTCACAGCTGCAAATGAGCATGAGAGCTCTGAATGTTGACAGCACATTGTGTCAGGGACAGTGATGATGGCCAAGGAGATAAATGTATCCATAAGTCTTACTTTTCTTCTGTATGCTTTAGCCAAGAGTTTGTGATGGGAGTAAAGCCCAAATACGTAGTACATCTATGCCATGTAGCTTTCAGACACTCTGTTGGATATAGGTATTCTTCTGATTCCTTGGTCTTTGACAGGGACCTCTCAGGCTTCATGCCAGACACTGCTCTGGGGGCCATTCTCACTAGAAATGTAGCTATAGGTTCTTTTATCCAGAACACTTGCCATCATACCTTAGAAAATCAGATTATTTCAAGTTTTTTCTATCTTCCAGAGCTGCAGAGTCACTAAAGTTCTGCAGTCTGTAAAGCCCAACCAGTGTTCTGTGCTAATTTTGCAGCATCCATACAGAGCAGTGGACAAATACATTAAGTTGTTTCAATTATTCAACCTGTTTACTTAGTTCTGCATTTAGAAAGCACGGATAAATGAAGCTGTAATTTCCTCTTCCTCCCATCCCCTTCACCAGCAAAGTAAACAACCAAAGAAGAGCCACATAGAAAACACCACCTGTGAATCCTTCCAGGAAACTCTGGGTAATCCCAAATGTCTCTCAACCTGCACTGCAGAAGGGCTTTCAGCCAGATCAGCTCCTGCACTGCTGGCTTCGTGGACTTAGTATAAACTGATACCCACCCCCCACCCAGGGCAGAAGCTCGAGACAAATCTTCATCAGAGCAGTCGTGAAGCAATGTGAATCCACTGGAGGGAAGGTCCTTCCCTGACCTGCTTCAAGTTGAAAGACATCTCCTACCCTCGGCCCGTGCTCTCAGAAAAACTAGAGCTGGCATGGAACTGCATGTCCTGGTTTGTGGTACAGTGCCAGGTGTTTGCTGTCTTCCCTGCAGCCTTTTCCTGGGCTCAGGTGGGTGACACTTCATGATGAAGTCAGTACTGGGTCTGGATAAACATTCTGAAAGCGTTTGACTGGATGGTGAGATGTAAAGTGCCAGGCCTGCCGTCAGGGACATAAGGCTGCTTGTGAAGGTTCTTCTCCTGGTGTCCTGGCCCAATCCTGTACTGAGCAATTGGAGTTCAGCCTCCATGAATCAGTCTGGCTTTCATTAGTTTTTTACCACTTTTCAGTCTATAAATAGTTGCATCCTAGTGCTTGGTAAAGTGATTTCTTCCAGTATAACTTCAAATGCTGTAAAGCAGTTGGGAAACTCAGCATATAAAATGCAGAGACAAGCTCTGTTTAATTTTTCTTATGAGAGAGCTTGAAGCAAGTTGACATTTATGAGTTGATTTCATAGGAGAGAGAAGAGCGTAATGAAGAATCTTGCTAGTCTGAGCTTCATGATAAACTCTAAAAGACCTTAGTTCTAGCCAGTTGATATCCTTGTGTATTTTGTTGGGGGGTTTTTGTATGGTTTTTGCATGTCTGAAGGCTTCTTCTAAGTTCCTAGCTATTCGTGCTCCCTGGTAACTCAGGGAAAAAGAGAGCTTACACTTTGCTGATCTGAAATACCAGCCAACTCACTGATATAATGGTCAGTAGCTTTCAAATGCCAGAAGCAGATTAATCTTGAAATGGTGCAGTTCTGTAGCAGAAATGGAGTTAAAGGCTCCAGAGGCACAAATACGTAGAGAAGAACAAATATTTACTCTATGTTAGACAGGAAGTGTGCTGGATGGAGATTTCTGCCCTCACCACTTAAGCCCGTTGTTAGCTAATAAAAGGGAGTGTTCTGACTCCAAAGCAGTTAATACCTTACCGGTTATAAACCAATGTGGAACATACTCTGGCTTTTTCTTTCTTTGTCTTGTCTTCTGGGATATGAGAATTAAAACCTGTGCAAGACACTGAGAACTGTAGTCCACTGAGCAACAATGAAAACTCCTGCACTGAATTACTTGCGCTTCTTGCAAGTGATGTGCTGATTCATTGCCAGTGTCCGAAAGGATGAACTGACTGCCAGGAGGGTTTATTTTCCCTATGCAGCAATTCTTAGCTACTCTGGACAAGGAGAGGCTTTGGCAGAGAGCTTCACATTGCCAGTGGGATCAATGCCAGCTTCTGGTGTTACACTTAGGGCTGAGACTCTTACTGCTGTAGTGTTGTTCTCAACCTGAGCTGGAGAGATGGGTTTTGGGAAGTGGCTAAGTAGTGACTGACTTCTGTGTTTCCAAGTTGCAGGGGCTGTGCCCTGGAGCTGAAAATGCAAGTAGACTTACAATTTGCCTTTTCACCCTTGGTAATTCCTTATGCAGCCACCAAATGGTTCTTTACGTGGATGCTGGTAATGCATGGTACAACCTCCTGTTTTCAGGGTGTAGCACTTCAGAAGCAGTGTGGGCTATGTTTTGTCTTTCATCTTGGAACTCAGCAGCTGCAATTAAACCAGAACAGGACATTACTGCTGATGCTAGTGGTACTAAATTCCTTTTGTGGAGGTGGAGAAATTGTGCTGCGGGTGTCTGTAATGATTCCTTCTGAATATCCACTTAATTCCTTCAGCCTTTTTAAAAGGCAAACTATTGGAAAGCAAAACTCTTCATTGTGAAGCATTCATCTCATTGAGCATCATACATTTAATTCTTTAGAGGTCACCTGCTGATAGTGTGACTCGTCAACACAAACCCATGTCCTGGAGAGTGGGCTTGGAACATAAATACCAAAAGGGTTTATCAAATGCCTTTTTTTCTTTTCAAAATTGTATTGTGGCTTCAAATGCAAAGCAATGTTGGAGGTATTTCAGGTTAGAAGACGAAATTGGAGAGTATGGCAAATGGTGACTTTCAATTCAAGATCAAATAAAAGGCACTTTGGGTGGCTCCCTGGACCTGTGATGAGGTGTGTGTAGAGGATCTCCAATACCTGGAACTCTCCTGCAGGGAGAGGACAGCCATTTGTGAGTATTTTTGGGCATCCTAGCAGACATCCAAGTACACCAAGGACTAATCCAGTAGGTGTAGTATACAGAAGTGAAGGCCATTGTAGGTCTGCACTTCTTCCCTCACCATTGAAAACCACTAATATGTATGTGTATAAAGCTTCTGTCACTTTCAGCGTATGGACACCAAAGATATTCAATGGGCCAGTTGTACTTCACGAGGGGTGCTTTTAATGCCCAGTTTTCTTCACTAGGGTGGTTGGTGTGATCTGTCCTGTCCAGCCATGTGCCAGGGTGTCAGCAGGATCCAGGATTACTTTGTAATTACTCCCCAATTAAATGAGCACCTCCTTGTCAGCTTATATCACAGATTTGGACAGGAAAAGAAGCTGCAACCAAGCCTGTCAATTGAGTCTGTGTTGAGTGTGGGGAGGGTGTTAAGCAGCCACCCACGAGACCCCAGCAGTTCTTCCAAATGTTTTAAGATGTAAAAGGAGGATTTGGAGAAGAGGGTGCCACAGAAGCTGTCAGAGCAGTACCATCAAGAAAGGGAAAATCACATCAGAGCCTGGGAGGTAGTGCTGGTAATGAGTTAATGCTGAGTGAAGGGAAACTGAGATGAGATTGTTGAGATTTATTTTTCATGGCCTGCCCAGCTTTTCAGTCCAAACCCTTCCAATTAATAAGCTAATGACGGCCTAGTCTGTCTGTTCAAGGAGCAAGAGAGAGATACTTGTGGTCACTGTGGGTTAGCATCCTCCTTAATTGATACAGTATATTCAGCTTCCAGACTACCAAGGTGGAAAGGATCCCATTTTAGGGCAGCTGGACTTGCTTTATTAGTAATCGTATTGCTTGAAAAAGCTGTATGTGCAGCAGTTTTCTGACTGCTCTTAATAAACTATTAGTTATTAAATGATTGCCTCAGTCCTTGTTACAGATAATTTCATTTAAATAAAATTCCTTGCATCGTGGACTCAGCTGTAGAATTTCTTGCAAGAACTAGCCAATCTGTCTCGGCAGTCCTGTACTGATGTGTGGCATTGTAGTAAGCAGGTGCCATGGAGGGTTTGCTTTCAGGCCAGACAGGGAATGCAGCCCAACTGTGCAGTCTGAAGCCCAGATGCACTGCTGTGTACATGACTACCAGAAGTGCAGTATTTGCAGCTGGGTAAATTGATTTTGTTTTCCAACTGTGTATGATGTATTGTTTGAACATCCTGCTTTCTTTTCTGGTGACTGGAAAGGGAATCCTACTGTCATTTCCCTTACAACACCAGAAGAAAACCTGGGCTAGCACCTATAGCTTTCAGCCTACTCAAGACCTCACTTTGCAAAGCACATGTGTAGACAACATAAAAGTGTGCTACTAGGCTGAGATTTGTGTGCTAGTAGGTCCATACCCTTCTTAACAGGAGCCAAACCTTTGTGGACACATCTCAACAGCAGAGCTGTGTTGAAATACTTGATTAAAATTCATCCCCCAGCATAAACACAAGGAAGGAGGGTGCCATGGTGGCTGTGAACACTGCCTCCCTTTGAGCACAGTGGTGGTGGTCCAGAGAGGCACTGCTCCAGTGAATTTTTTCTTTGACTGCTTAAGCCAGACCTTTCTTCTGTCAAAAAGAAGGCAAACAGCACTGCTCTGGCTCAGTTACAGCTCCTCCAGGGCTGTTACACAAATATGGCAGTCTCCTGGCTGTGTCAGAAAGTTTACATTCACCCATGGAAAGCAGGGCTATATGGAAGAGTGATTTAGCAAGGAGAGAAGTAAAGAGCATCTGTAAAGGTCAGATAAAGCTGGAATGTCATTGCTACAACCACAAAGAGATGAAACTGCCCATCTGGGGTTTTTTTTAATATCTGTCATTTATATGGTTGTGGTAGCTTTGACATTTACATTGCTGAAATTGCTCAGCAGCTGAAGTGCCTTATGACTGTTTTCTTGCAGCAAAGAGCTCTCTAGATCTACTCTGAATGGTGTCACGGCACTGCTGCTTTCCAGGCAGAAGCATTCTTTAAACTTTAAAATGTTGACTTACTGTCCCGCTTTCTTAGGTTTCAGGAACATTGCCTGAGCCACTTTAGTTCCAGAAAGGTACCCAAATTGGAAAGGACAGCATGGACAGGAAAGGTTATTGGCTTTCAGAAACAAAAGCAAATGTTTGAGAAGTACGAAAGAGTATCAGAGAGTACATATGTGTATGCACAAGTAATACAGGTAGGTTTGCAGTTGGCAGGACTGAGGGATACCTGGAAGGAGCTAGCTGGAGATGGTATCTCATTAGAGTTTTGGCTGCAGGATCTTTAGCAGTCGCCTGGCTGTTTTTTTTTAATTAACTCATGACTGGGCAAGGGCTAATACAGTGAAGAAGCAAGGACTTTTCATATTGTGTGAGAAAAAGGAAGTCCATTCCTGTTAAAATAGGTATGCAGGTAGGCTTATAAAGGATACCCTAACAGTAAATATGCTGAGGGAGCAGAACAGTTAATCATATTTACTTGCTTTTAGTAACATTGTTATTCTTTTTATTATCTAACAGGTTATATTGTGGTAGAATATGAAGGTCCTATTGTTCATGCAGCACCCAGCATACAAATAGCAAGAGTTGATCTTTGTGTCAGAGATCTTGCTGATGAAGCTGGGGTGTTTAAAAAAAATATTTAAAAAAAGCAAGCTACAAATCATAGCTAGATGGGAGCAGGGAACATAGAGAGCAATAATGAGAAATGCATCTCCGTGTGCATGCAAACTCACATGTGCTCCTTCATCAGACATCCTCTATTGTGAACACTGAACAAGAGGCAGACCTGTGGGGGGGCCTTGGTGGTCTATGTGTCCAAAAATGAAATTAAGTATATGGAAAAATCGAAGGGCCAAGAAACACAGCTCTGTTTGCACCTCTTCTGCAGTTACCATAGAAAATTTATGGTGTGAGGCTTTTGCTGGTATGTTTTTGTGCTATTATTTAACAGTGAGTAGTTTTCCACCTCTGAAATTTCCATAAGCCTCAAGATTAACAGAGTATTTCTTTTCTTGTCTTTGGGGCAGGGAGTTAGAAGTAAGCAGGAGAATAATCTCCAGGATTCTGTGTCTGCAGACAGCAAGGAAGCAGATCTGCTGCTTCAGAACAGCTTCCCACCTGGCAGTGTATTTCTGCCCTCTGAACTGGGGTGCAACTCACCTCACCCCAGCAAATGCAGGTGGGGGTGTTGTTTTTGGTTTTTTTTCTTGCCTGGCTAATCCCAGGGCTGGACCTGCACCAGAAAGTTAGCTGGCTGCTCTTGACAGGCCTTTCCACTTTTGAAAACTTGTTTGCTGGTGACAGGCAGCACAGCAGGGCTTAGCAGCCACCCAAGCCAATTGCCAGCATTATCTGTGACTGAGGGCGTGGGGAGGAGTGGCTGTGCTGTCCAGAAGGTGGATGGGGCGAGTGGGTGGTTTCGGTAGGTTTCCTAGAATAATAAAAAGTATCCTGTGCAGATGCGTGCAGCCAAGGCAGTAAAAATGAGTCTAAACAAGACTGCCAGGACTACGAGTCTCAGCAGACAAAAAAAATTTCAGCTCTCCCTTCTCTTGCCCCCCCCTCCACTTTTCTGCTGCATTTCTCTGGGCTTCTCCTATCTATCTGTCTGTCAAATCTCTTTCCATTTTACTACTTTTAAGTAAGAAGATATTTTACCCCTGTGCAGTATATGCAGCAAATGCAACATAAAGCTGTTTTCTGATGATTGTGTTTTGATAGGATGTTGCTCTGGGTTGGTCTGTGAAGAATATAGTTTGTGAATCCCACTGCAGTTATTAGAAGTATTCATAATCCTACTTTCTTGTAAAATGGCCTAATGCATTCACACGGGGCTGCTGATGGTTGCTGTTTGCATGTGCTGTTGTGCTGCTCATGGTATTATGCTTATTGGAGTTCATGTTGAGCCTGAACGATGCCTTGAAAAAATGTCTGCACATCTGGGAGTTATCTAGTGGGAAGTGTGTGTTCTGTCTATCAACCCTTCATGATCCATGTTCTTGAAAAGCTGGGGTGTTGGTTCTTCCACTCATGGCTAATGACAATGTTTTGCAGGATTGTTTCACTGCAGCATGTCTAAGGTCATGATGAGGTGGAGATAGCTCCAACAGAGAACCTGGAGTGGTGGCTCTGTGACTTTGTTTTCCTTCAAGCCCTAGGTGACTTTTGCAGCAATAAAAATACTTTAACTGATCTAGCTATCCTGCCAGACTTTATAATAATGCAAAATTTAGAAGATTTGCATATAATTTCATCTGTGTTTATTGGAAATGTAGACCTGGTCACCCTCTTCCACTCTCAAACTGTGCAGAGGGATGCGTTGTTGAGCTCTGTTAGGATTATCAGTGATTTAAAGCAGAGCTTTCTGGTCTGCTTTGGGCTGATGGAAAACAAAACTAAAGTTGTTTCAGAGAAGTCATACAAGAAATAAAAGTGCAACCTTGTGGCCTGTGAGTTGGATCTCAGGCTTCCTTCTCAAGTCAATACAAGTTTTGTAATGTCACCCAGGACCAGGCACTACCTCTAAGTATCTTGCTTTGTCTGCTTTCCAAATATGAGAAGGAGGTTCATGGGCATCCACAATGTTTCTGATGTAACATGCTCTCATATCTTGATATATGATGATGATGTAGCATTTGAAAGCATGTATGCTCTCATTTGCCCTTCTGGAGGAGTGAAGTAACCTTGCAGCAAAAGGGAGCCAAGTAAGTTAACCTTTCTTCTTATAATACAGTTCAGGCACTAGAATGAAGAATATAGGGCCAAAAGGATGTACTTCAGGATACAGGGCCCTTTTTCAATTAAAATTGCTCTTATTTGAAAAAAAAAAAAACAAACACACCTCTTTTATTTCTCAGGGGATTAACAAGAAAAAGCAATAAAAGGTGCTTAATGTCTTACACTTCTTTTTTTCCAGACTTCCAAATCTGGGAGGAAACCAGGCCATCTTGAAAAAAGAGATCCCAGACTTTCACAATATGTGCATCTGTCTAAAGGGCCATTGCCATGAAAGTATTTACAGCTGCACTGTTATCCTGCTCTATCCCACAGTCCCAGTGGAGAGCAAGGACAGAGCACAGCAGTGGGAAGCTCGACAGCTGTTGAGCAATGCTTTTTACAAGTAAAGATTCTGCCACACTATTTATAGTCTGGCAAACTCAAATGAAAGCAGGTTAGTAGTGAAAACGCAGCTTTGATACAACTGAGAACAAGCCCTTTGCCATTCGGGGTAATGTTTCTTTTGAAATCCTGTGTGTGGTGTAAGCAGTCATGAAGTATTTTTAAATTTTTGGCATGCTATTCTTCAGTATGAGTCCTTACTTCTGTGGTTCCCCAGCAGCCTAAGACAGAATGGCTGCTGTGGTCCACTCCACCCTCCTGCTTGGCCCATGTATGCCAAATTTTCTCCTGCAGAGGCTTGTTAGACTCTGCTGAACTGTCTCCGTGCACTACTGAGCAGAAGACTAGCCTTAAGAAAGTAAACAGTTCTTTGCTGGGTCAGTGAGTTGAATTGGCTCTCAGATCACATCTGGGAGAGGGAGGGAAGAGTTTTCTTGTAGTAGCACTGAGCTTGGTTATTTTTGAGAAACCTCACCCTTCTATTTAAAGAGTGATTGAGGGGTTATCTGGTTGTACAAAGGAAAGGGTTTACTTGGTGTCCTATTCAAACACTGTGAAATGCATTTGTTAGCACTTGAACAAACTTGTCCTCTTTAAAAGACCTGGTTTCTTCGAACAGTAGTTTTGTGTCAAACAGCTTCTGCGTCTTCAAGTTTGGCTCTATGATTCTCACCTGTTTAACTCTATGCCACACAGAGGTGTCTAAGGTGTTTTATATTTGCTTCTTGTGTTTTGACCATCAACTGGCAGCACTTTTCTCTTTCAGACCCTTTCACACAGTGCTCTTTTGAGATGATCCCTACTATCCCATCTCTTGGAAGAGGCGGTCTCTCCCCTGTCAGTGCCCCACATGCCCATTGCTCAGAGCATGGGCTTACAAATTGTAACCACAGAAAATGTCATGTCATCTGTTGTGGTGGAATTAATTCCTCTCATATGAGAGATCCTTTTATCCTGACCACTTGAGGTCAGAAGGTGCTTTCAAAAAAGAGTTTTGTTTATCCTGAGTACTACTGGCTATGTTGTGGTTTGTATCTCAGTTTGTCCCACACTTCGAACTCATTTTTCCAGTGGTGGTACACAGTATCACTAATTACAGAGTGGCTGTGATTTTTATTATTGAGATGGCTGCAGTGGTGCATCTGCCCAGAGTCTCTCAAATAGTAGGAGTTTGGAGCTGTGCTAGACAGTAGTGTTGCTAAGTATTCGTTACATATATCCTTTCTAGGACCTGCACTTCTGAAATGAGTGATAATAGCGTCATTATTCAGAAAGTATTTACTCCTTCACATGATGGGGGAGGGGGAGAAGGTGGGACAGTCACAGGGAAGGGAAGTCTACTCAGCAGCTAGTGAGTGAGAATGGAGGCAGCAGGACAGACACTACTGGGATGTGGTTTATGTGGCTGAGGAGCTCAACATGTTGTCCCTTATTGTCTGTCTAAGGGTTGCAGTGTTTGCTGGGATGGAGCAGACCAGAGGCAATTGGATGTGTAAGAATGGTTCTTTTTTTTCTCAAGCACCTGTCTAGAGACAAAAAGATCTGAAATGCTGTTCTCTGTTCTCCTTCATATTATGTTAATATGTGTCATCTAACATCGCTGGAGTCCCTAGCAATCTGAGCATGCTTTAAAATAGGTTTTGAGGTATTCTAAACCAAACAGAAAATGAGAAGCCTCTCCAGAAAATCAGATGTGCTGGAACTGTAATGTGACAGTCTGACTCAGACTCTCTCTTTTATGGGAACACCTTGCAACTTCTTTGAATATTTAGAGGTGCTATCCCTTGTGGTCCATAAGGACATCGTGTGGAAAGGTGATAACCTAACAAGATTTGAACCTTTGTCATGGTACCTAGCAGCACTGCTTTGGTTGTGAACTGTTGGTTTGTTTCTGTGAAGATTACTAACTGCCTTTTTTTTTTTTCTTGCTTTCTTTCCTATGTTTTAGACATTTACAGCATGGTGTAATTCTCACCTCCGCAAGGCTGGGACACAGATTGAGAATATAGAGGAAGATTTCAGGGATGGTCTTAAACTCATGTTACTTCTGGAAGTCATTTCAGGTGAGAGAGGTTATGTGTGGTGTTCTCAAGTTCTCAAGCATCTTTGTGCTGAAATCCATCCTCCTCCTCCTCCTCCTTTCTTGCAGAATACGGACTGCAAGGGCTGTAATGCTGCAGATTTTGCTTCCTGATTCAGAACAAATTTCTCCCTAATGAATATCTGTCTCCAGCAGTGACCATTAATGTACTTTTGAAATGTACTCCAAAGCTCATGGCCTGTGCAGGCTGCCCACTGTGTTCCTGCTCCTGCCGCTCAGCTTTTCTCTGCCTGTCAGGAATGCACTGCTTCCTGTGAAGGCTCAAGCAATGGCTTTTACTGCTTGGCAGGGCTGATGAAACAGCTCTGGGAAGTGTGGGAATGCTGCACTGGCAAATCATACCAAAGCCACATGGCAGTGGGAGTACGATAGAAGTTATTTGAAGAGAGGAGTCAAACCAATAAATCTTTTGTGTTCTTCAGTTTCAGCTGTGACTGAAGTCATTCCATTCTAGTTTTAATCTGAACTCAGAAAGCTCAAGCCTTCATGGGAAAATAAAATCCCCCAGAAAAGCAAAATCTCAAAAAACTCAGTCTGAAATAAAAGCAGTGGCATGAACAAATTAGGTTGTATTTGTTTTTACTCCGAGTCACAAACGTCCCACTACTAGATGGATATCTCCCAGGGATTTTTTCATGTAAGCAGTAATCCCTTTTGATGTACTGATGAAATAAATACCTTAGTAAAGTGTCATGGGAGGCACTAAGAGAGAGTAAGACTGTATGTGTGAAACTGGGATTGTATGCTCACAGACTGTCTTTTGGTGGCTTTTGAGCCAGTTACAGCAACCCAGTGACTTGCACTCCTGACCTTGGTGCTTGTTCCAAAATGGCCATGATAGAAGCACTCAGACTGCCTTCCCTCTCTCCCTTCTTTTCTTTCCTTCCTCTTCCTCTTTGCCAGTTTCTGCAAACATGCTATCAGTATACTGTCAGTGTTTTTCAGAATTTATGAATATAGAATGAAACCTCAGGGGTTTTGCCCATTCTTGTGGTTTGGAGGAATCAGAGTTCAAAACACTATCAGAGCTTTGCGGCGTGCACATTTTTTCTGCAGTGCCTGTAAGAAATGAGGTAGCAAAGTCGTATTGGTTTTTTTTCTTTCTGTATTTAGGTACCTTTACAGAGGCAGGGCTGCAGCCTGGACACCAGGGCAGATGGGCCTTGATGGCTTACTTTCTAATCACTGGACTGGAAGAAAGGGGAGAGAAGTATGTAGAGGAGAGGGCAGATGAGGCTCAGTGCTAAAGCAGAGGGTCTCCTGTCTCACACTGCTTAATTTCCTTGCATTGTCTCCCACTCTTCCTCTCCTATTGTCCCTTTGGGAGCCCAGTGGCAGGGCCTGTCAGATCCGCCTCAGTTTGGGAAGAAGCTAGCGGCTTCCAATTGCACAGGTGGTGTGGGCAGAGCGTGTACCTATCCCAGTGCAGAGCGGCTCTGTGCCTGCAACTTGCTGCTAGATGAGTGGGCAAATGCACAGAGAGCAGCTGGGGACTGCATCCCACCAGAGACCATGGTCCTTCTCACACATAAGACTGAGCATCCTTTCCCTAGAGTCAGCAGAAGCTAGAACTAAGTTCTCCTAAGTGGCAAAAGAAGATAAATTTAGCACATTTTTTCCCCATTTATTTCTGTCATTGGCAGTTCCATTATCAGTTGTGAGCCCCACTGATCATACAGATCATATAGCTGCTGGCTGTACTAGCAGCCCTTTTGGTCTGTAGTTGGGGAAGCACCAGCCTATCTGAGGAGCAGCATGTGGGGGTCTCCTGATGTTTGGCAAGGGCTAAGGGCTTGTCTGTAAGTTCTTGCCATGGTTCCCACTCATCATCTGCCAAAAGGGTGAGTCCCTGGAAGACTATTAACCCTCTAGTTCCAGCTTCTGGCCTTGCCTTTCAGCTCTTGGCTCACACCTTCCTCTTCACATATACTGGGGAGCTGCAGAGCTGCTGATGGGAATTTGGCATGGGCAGGGTTACTCTATGAGGCTGATCTCTAACCCAGAGGATGATGGCCAGAAGAGCTTTCAGCCATGAGAGCGCTGGTCCAGGTTGGCTGAGAGCCATGCAGAGCTGAGTGCCTCCTCCACCTGGCTGTATGGATGGGATGTGTGGAAGTGAGGGAGGGAGCGCTGTCTCCCTCTGCCCCTGCTGTGGAGTGGTTGCTGCCACCCTGCCATAGTAGGAAGGATGGAGCCTGCATGAGGGAAGCTACTGGAGGCCCTATGGTGGAAGAGGGACTTTGTCACTGGGACTGTGGGAGACCTGTTTCAGGACAGACATCATGTGTGTCCTTGGGAGCACATTGCTACCAGGCAGCTAGGGCAAGTAGGAAGCAATTTTCCCATTTGATGCAGTTTCTCAAAGTTGGGAAGCAAGATCTGCAAGAGGAACATGTTTCAGTTTTAGTCAGCCTAGTACCTTCTGGCGGTGAGCTGTGCTGCTGACAGGTCCTCTTTCAGCTCCACCAGAGCCCCTTGGTTCCCCAGTCTCTGTGCACTGGCAGAAGTTCCACAGACAGTCCTGAGACTTCATTGCAGGTCCTCTGCCGCTGGAAGTAACAACTGCAGCCTCCCCTAGAAATTGCCCCAAAAGATACAATTCCGTTTTTCACCATGTGTTTCCTTCCCCAGAGAAAGCCATTTTAAAAATAATACTACAAGACTGAAAAAGGCTGAACTGACATTTAGTACTTTTAAAATAAAGTTATAAGACTCTTTCTCCCCCCCCAACAGAAGGAGGAACTAATTGAATTTTTTCCTAAATGAACTTGTAGTAAACAACTTCTATGCCAACACATCCTTGCATTGTTTAGTGCTTAAAGTACAGCCTTGGGCTAGTACATGAGAATCAGAGAATGGAAGCGAGTAGACCATTTTCATTGTCTCAGCTGGGAGAAGTACTGAGAAATAAAGCAATGATGCAAATAGCTGAAAGTAGAACATATTTCTAGCAGGCTTCCTTTTAACAGTCTGCATCATTAATAATATATGACATGGAACCAGGTGATGCTTTTTTCTGGAAAACTAAATTTGTAATAAAGTCCAAGTCTGAAGGAAATAGCTACTTGGTTTTGGAACTTCAAAAGTACACAAAAAAAGGATTCTAATCTGAGAAAGGAAGACTGCAATTTTGTAATCACCAGCACTGCTGTCAGGGGGAACAATTCTGCTCTTCCCAGCCTCAGGGAGAGCAGTTCAGCTGCTCTCCTCCTGTATTGGCATTGCACATGCGGCCACAAGGTGAATTGGATCAACTTGCTGTTCCAGCTGAAACCTAATCGCTTGTCTTTATTTTTGTTTTTGCAAGGCTGGTTTTACGGTCACATGAGCTGAAGAAAATGGTTATTTTTTAGCTGGCTCAGCCCATTTGTTGACATTTGGTAGCATAAGTCTTCTTAGGTCTATTGTAAAACTAAATGTATAAATGTCATTGTGAAACTGTCACAAAAATGCTTCAACTGTTCTTAAGAATTACTAGCATTGTCCAAGTGGAAAAATAAAGCAAGGTACCATGATGTGTACTTAAGGTTCCATTAAAGTAAAACAGATTTTTTTTAATCCTAGGATGGAGGTAGTAGCATAGAATACATTTTTTTTTACTTAAATTGCCAGACACCCATGTTACATTTTGAAAATTAATCTCATTTTATCCTTAAGCGTGAGAGCTAATGACACCAGCCTGCAGTAACCACTGAAACATTTCTATAGGATTTTAATTTCCAGCATTTTTTTTCTTGTAGGGCATGGTTATGAAGATAATATTTTTTCTCTGTTTTAGCTTTTCCTCACACCTGTGTTGGGAAACAAGCCAAGTACTTTTCTTTCTCACACTTAAGCATTGAATAAAGGTTTTGAGTTAGCAGGCATTGGCTTCAATATTCAGTTCAAGATACAGCAGGAGACTTTTGGAACTGAGTAGGTCAGGTGAAAAATTACTTGCCTAGACTTGCCTATTTGATCTCTTTTTAATTATAACTTTTTTTTTCCCTAAAGTGCAAAACATACTTGGATTTTCTTTAGATCGTTTTGTATTCTGGAGCTTGTGATCTGAAAGTGGACATTTGTTCATTCTTGGTGTTGTGTGTCACACACAGATGATTCCTGATATCGCATCTAATTATATTTCTAATTGAAGTTCCTTTGAAAAGTCCACCTGTCCATCCAAGCTTTAATTTGCTTACTCTGAGTGTTGAGTTATTGTTAGTAAAAGTAGACTGTGAGCATAATTACAGGCAGCCTATCAGGAAGGACATGATTGCACTTAATGCAACTCTTTCAAATAAATACAACTCTTTCAAATAAATAAAGACTTTTCCAAGTCTTTCAGCTTTGTTGCAGTCAGGAACTGTTGTTATCCTAAGACTGATTTCTGTCAGAGATTAACCTGCTCTTACCTCAGGGGTAGGCTGCTTCCTTCTCTGTGCCTCATTATAAACATTTAAAATGAATGACTGTGTAAGAGAGCTTGTATACAGTTACAAATACATCAAACTTAATGGAAAGGAGTTGAGATGACAGTCCTGACAGTTATAAAGCCTCTTGCCAAAGAATTATTTTATTTCCTGAAAGAGAGGCAGTTTTGGCCGTTCAGTGTCGAGACCAGAGAGGTAGGAGGTCTGTTTCTTGGATGGGGGTAAGAAAAGGCAAGCTATAAGATCACTCTCATATTTAACTGTTGGGACTTCCATGGAGAGATTTGCCTTGTAAATTGGATGTTGCAAATGCTGGAGGAGACCTCCTCACTTGCCTTTGTCAGGGAGGGAAATTTGTGCTGTTTCCAAGCATCCTCCTCATCTGTGGTTCATGGAGGTTCTACTGCCTAGCTCAGTGGGGTTTCAGCTGACCTTTTCACCGCTGATACAAACCTGCTCTGAAAAGGTGAGGTTCTGACAGGTTCTCTGTTACTAACTTATATCTGATACAACAAAAGGTACTTTTCTGTCTTTCTGGGGCTGTCCTGGGCTGTGAGTGGGGCTGTCCTGAAAGGATGCTCTCTGCCTGGCTGAGCCATGGGAGCCACCAGCGTGGGAAACACTCACCAGGGAAAAACAGGTTCAGAATTGTTTTGTAACACTTTTTTTTTTCCTCTTTTCTTATTAGGTGAACGTTTGGCTAAGCCTGAAAGAGGCAAAATGCGAGTGCACAAAATATCCAATGTGAACAAGGCCTTGGATTTCATTGCCAGCAAAGGAGTCAAACTAGTATCTATTGGAGCAGAAGGTAAGGAAACCAGCTGGTTTGTCTGGGCCCAAGCTATGCTTAGTCATTGTCTTTCTTATTGGCTGCATGTCATTTCCCTTTGCACCTCCCTAGCCCTACCGTGTTCTTGTAGAATAAGCCATCGAGTTAAAAATGGGATATAGTAGGCCTTTACTCTGGATTTAAATCCTGCCTTCACACCAGACTGCTAAACCTGATTCCCACTTGGGCTTATGGATCAGGTCCTCCTGCTTTTCTTCTGGTTTTCGTGAGTTAAGGAAAACTTTGGGCAGTGGCAGAAACAAAGTAATTGAGATATTTCTTTCTCAAATGAAGAAAAGTCTCAACTGAAGCATAGCAGAAGGAAAGTATTTAGCTAGTTGCAGAGCTGCTGGGGAAGATCACCTGTTGCTGTAGGACACTGCATGGGTCAAAGCCAGGTGCAGTCCCCAGCACAGGACAAAGACCTCAGAGATTCCAATTTTCAGAGCTTCCAGTCTTCTTTTTGTGCACCCCAGAAAGCTGGGTGCTTGAGGCCTGTGTGTTGTTGTGTAGAGATCATTGTGGGCAGCACCAAGGGATGCCCCCAAGAAGAACTTGTGGATCATGCAGAAAGCAGACAGCAGGCAGTTGTGTAGGAGTTTTGTCTTTTTAGCAAAGATGGTGGGTGTTTTGCAGATATGTCACCCAAGACCCAGAAGGGCTTGCAGGTTTTCCTGACATTTGTTTTGCTTTGTTCTGGATCTGTGTGTAAATGCTGCCTATGGACTCTGGTTGTTACTTGCTGTGGAAACACTCTGCTTCTATGGTATTTCTAGGTTTGTATTTACAGTGACCATGGAAAATGAGGGAGGTTTGTTATCTCCACCTTGCAGATGGAAATACATGGTTTCTTTAGGGAAATTCATGACACAACCAGGAAATGAGCCCACGATACTGTTCTGGATGAGCACTCCTCCTTTGGGAGGGTCCTGGAGCTACAGGGCTGAGCCCTGCCTGTTCTCAGCTCATGAGGTCAGTGCAGTCTCAGTGTGCTGTCACCAATTTTGACCTTTCAGGCATGCTCTTGGGGCATGTCCAAGACATGTACCCACTCTATGGTTCACTTGTTCCATGTCAGATCAGGCAGAATACCTCTGCCACTGCAGGTGCTTTTGTTTATCTTACCTCAACATGCTGCTTTAAATTCATGGAGACTTTGGAATAATTTGGAACTAGTGTCTAGGGACATTGCAGACACCTCTTTACTGTGTTGGGTGTAGAAGAGCAAAATATAAGAGGTGAATGGCTGAATGATATTGATATTTTCCATGCAAAACTTTTCTTCAGATTTCTTAGCTTTTCCAATGGTAGCACCTTGAGGCTATTTTTGGCCTTGATTATTGCTTATGTAGCACAAATATCTATCTAAGGTAATTTTGCCTTTAAAAAAAGACTGATGTGTCCAGTGTCTGATACAATAGTCCATATCTATGTGGGACCCTTTTCAAGCTAGAAGTTGGACCTGGAGCGAGAGGTCTTCCACCTTTAGACAGCTCCTGTTGTCATTTGGATCTCAGACAGACATTTGAATCCTTCTGGGAGTCTAAAGCATGTGCAAAGTTTACCTTTCTTTCCTTTTTTATTCTATTTTATTCTATTCCCCTTTTTTATTTTCCTGATTCTACGCTCCCTGGCACTAGTTTGTCTTTTCCTCTTTTTCCACTGGATTTTATTTTTGCTCTCTACTCCTTAGTCAACTGTGACTGTACCCTCAGAGCACCTAGAAATTATTTGCAAGTAAAATGATCTCTGACCAAAGATCACTAGGGCCCAGTTATTCAGTATGGATTTGTAGCAGTTACCCTGTTCAGAAATAGACTCTGAGGTGCCATTTTGAGACAGAAGTATGTTTCATATCAGTCTGAATGGTGATCCTGTCCTCCCCTGCCAAATATTTCCTGGCTTTCCTTTGTCCTGTTTCCCATGTGGCTACATGGTGAATACACATGGGTTTCTTTATACTACCAAAAGTAGCATGGCACTGAAGTTTAGACTAAGGGTTAACTTTGATTTTTATAGAGAGTGCTTGGCCCCGTGCTGTGATGCCAGCTCAGGACATGTAAGTGTCATCACATCATGGACTCCCCAAGCCCGGTGCTTGCCCTGCACACAGACTGAGCCCAGGCCACTCTGGTTGTCAGCAAGAAATATAACCTGGTGCAGGGGCTTCTGCCCAGCCCATCTAGGTCTTTGGTGTACAGTAAATTGCACATCAGCTATAAAAATAGACTTTTACTTTGGAGAGCACAGCAGGTAATTCTGTCCGCAGAAGGGATTATAAACCTTCCTGGAACATAAATTTTAAGGACTTACTTTCAGACTTTTAGAAGACATCATGCAGCAGCAAGCTAGAAGATCAAAACCAATGAGTCAGTCATAACTCTGCACCAAGAAAATGAGCTGTAGATGCCTCAGTCAGGTTGGACTGATCTAGGAAGTTTTCTAGGTGGCTTTTCTCCCAGAGGAGAAAACCACCATCCAGCAGCAGTGTCGTGGTACTGGCTAGGACAGCACACTGCTTACCCTAGGGTGTCTTGCTCCATCTCTGGGTATCTGCTGGGCAGCAAGGTCCTGTGTGAAGGTCCTGTATCTGCAGGCCAGCTGTAGTTCTCTGCACACATTGGCCACCAATGTCCTGGCTTCTATTTATTCATTTATTTCTTTGTATTTTATTCTAAACACTGTTAACCAGAGTCCATAGAATTGAAGTAGTTCTAGCATTCAGCAGATAAGTGTAAATCTGGATCAAGGAAGACACTAACCTGGTGCAGCTTCCAAATGGTTTTCATCTGCTTTGAAATCTCACTGTCATCTGACACCTCAGAAGCCTTCTTTTGATGTGATAGATTCCATTGTAATGTCAAATGATCCTGGTATTTAACAGATTGAATAGGTCAAGTATGTGACCCTAAAACTTGTTTTATTTTTAATCTGTATAGAAAGTTGCTGCTTTCTTAAAAAGATCTGGTTCCCTTCAACATACAGATAACTTTGAATGAACTGATCCCTATTCTCACCTGTGAAAGTGAAAGGAAAAATAAAACTTAGAGATTTCAACATTGCTATCTGAGCAAAACATCTACTGAAGCACCAGGCAGTGCAAGCAGACACAGTGGAAAGTGGGGGAAAATAGGGTCCCTCCATGTCAGTGAGTGAAACACAGCATTGTATTTGTCCCTATGTCCTGTCCACTCACAGTTAGGGACTCCAGAGGTACACCCTTAACAACAATGCCAGCTATCTGTCCTAAATCTGACTGAACTATCATTAGCAACTTGCTTTCTGAAGATAGGGTCATGGATACTTGTTAGGATAAACAAAATGCAGAACAACCTTTATTTACGTCACCGTTGTTGTTCTATGTCTCCAATTCCCAGATGATAATGCTATCCTGCCAGTTGTTCATACCCTGCAACAACTTCTCTCCGTGGGTAACCAGAGGCTGTGCTCTCATGGGCAGCTCAGAAGTAGCTGTTTCTATATCGTGTTCTGCTTCTAACTACCCAGGCCATGGCAGAAAAGTAATCTTAATAATCTTTGCATTTTTCAAAATGAGTTCGTGCATTTAAAAAAGGTGGTGGCATTTTAAAAGGCACATCTCTATAGCCAGCCAGTCTTCTTTCCTGGGGGCTGGATATTTGTCAGATCCTTAACTGGTTGTCAAAAAAGTGGATGAGAGTACTGTAGTTTTTACATACTTAGTTCATGTTATTTGGTACAGTAATGGGAGGTAGGTGGAAGCATATTCACTGACACAAAAAATTTCCTTCCAGTGGACACAGATGCCTCACCAGCTTTAGCCAGCAACTGATCAACCCCCAGGTTGAATGTAAATCACATTAATAATATGTGCTTGCTGCTGCTGTTCAGACAACAGCTGCTAGTGGTGGAGGAAGTGCAGACGGTGCTTGCAGAGATCCTGCCTAGGAAGAGCACTTGGAAAGCGCAGTCAGGCAGAAGATACTGTCTGATTGCTAGCCTTTTAATATGTGAATTGCTCTCACATTACTGAGCATTCCTTATATCAGCAGGGAACAAACACAGTATCTTTAATTAAACATTATATTGTTCTAGCTTTGTAGTGTTACATTCAACTTTTTAACACTTCCTGTGGAGTTTCTTTTTCTTCATCACCAGGAAGCAGAAAGCCTCATGCAAACCTGTTTTGCAACCACGTTTTTCACTTCTGTTTCTTGGCCATATTCCACTATATTAGAAAGAAACTGGCAGCAGCTGAAGAGTGCTGAAGGGATCCTCAAGGAAAAGGGGGTTAGCATTGGAGAATGCAGGGGTGGAAAACCAAGTAAGTGAGGGCCAGAGAGCATAAGGCCTTTCTGATCAGGCTGCCTGACTGTAATCAGGTTGCCAGGAGTTTTCTAGCACTAGAAATAAAAAATGCTTGCCTGCTTCCAACAAATAATAAAAATTCTGTCAACTCTATTTAAAAGAGAGAAAAAGAAAAAGACTGGGGATTGTGTGGCTTGTTAAATGTGCATCCTGGGATGAATCACTCAGTAATCTCACTGACATCAGTATCTGCTTGGTAGGTGGTGAATTTTCTCTATATCAAGAAAAAGAAAATGATATATAGAGATGAAGCAGTAGAAATACTCTGTATTTCTTCCAGAGCAGCTTTGTTTTGGTTCACTGCTAAGGAATAATCGGATGGGATCAGGGAGTACATCTTTCTTTTTAAATGAGTAATGTAGTGAAGAAGACTGGGGAAGAAGGGGTGCTTCCACCTTAACTCCACCAACTAACTTTATAAAACTGGAATTTGACAATGTAACCAGAGCAGAGTGCTGAGTTCTTATGCCACATTAGCAACTTAGAGCTGTCTGGTTTTATGTAAGTGTCTTGACCTTTATTTCTAATTAAAATCCATGGAACAGTAATATTAATTACCTGTTTCAGCTCACTGATTGATTTATTAGTGTTCATGAAGCGTTTTCAGCATTAAAGTATTGTCATCAGATTTTAATATAGCCCATTAAAATAGAGAGCTCTATTTAGTTTCAGATCTTAAATATATCCTAGGGGAGTCTTGCCAACTGCTGTGGTTTTTAAAAGCATTGGGTTTTTTGCTTTTTGAAAATCCCCACAAAGATCTATCACATGAACGAAACAAGCAAGCTGAAAACATAGATGCTTTCTTATATATTTTAGCTGCAGTATCTCAAGTATCTGTAACAATAGTAAGGATTTTCCTTTAAGTTGATTGCAGTGCTTTTTTTGTAGGGGCAAAAAATGCAGGAAGTGCAGAACTGAGTACACTTGCCATCATATGGCATTTTCTTGCATCAGCCTAGCAGACAACCCCCCTGACCCTAAAATGCCTGTAAAAAATTAATTTGTGAGAAAACTGTCAACAGGCCAGCGTAGTTTTTTCATGCCAGCAGCAGTAACTGTAGTTCTTTTGTACTGCATGAAAAGTTGTCGGCTGTTTAATTCTGGGCAAACTGATGCCCCACCAAGGTATGTATGTGTACTCTGAAGTGCAGAAAGGAGCAAACACGGGTTTACTGGTGTAAAACAAGCCACATGTCTTGTTTTCTATCTTTTACATCTGTAAATCCCTAAAGGAGGTTTATGTCAAAGGACAGGAGCTTATAATTCTAATTTACACTGTAAGTCGTGTGACATGTATCAGTAAGTACAAGCCTTCAGGAATTTGGACCAGGTGGACATGGTACCTAAAAAGATGTGTTTGGGGTATGTGCTGCTTGTCTGTTGGTTTTGAATACAATGAGACTCACATTTTGAGGTTTTTTCATAAGAAGAAAAGGAAGGGGTATTTTTAACAACTTAAAAGGAAAAATTCAAATATTGTTTCTTTTGTGTCAGGATCCAGACAGGTGGCAGTTGCCTATACTGCAACTTCCTACCTGTCCCAGAACACAATTTGTTGCTGCTAGGCAGCTTTATGGAAGCAGTGGCACAGAGGTGTTTACAGGAGTACAAAAGGTTTCTGACAGCCTTCTCGGGACTTGAATTATTCTACCTCCAAAGAGTGGGTTAATTCTTGCCATTTTCTTGCTGAAAATACTCTTAACTTGTCAGTTATTTGAGAAAGGTCCTGCAATGCAGGAACCTGCTAGAGAATGAGTAGGAGGAGGCAGCTCAGCTAGTTTCACTATCCAGGAATGTGAAGGCTGTAAATTCTGTAACGTGTATATATATATCTCTCTATGAAATTTTTGTAGATGCTGAGTATCAGCACTTGAGACCCATCTGCTCACTGTTTGGACCGTTTGGCTCTAGTCTATACATGGTGGAAGCCCCTTTCTGGGCCAGCATTGGCCCAAATGCCTCCCACCAGGACCTTGATCCCCATCCTAAACAGACTCTACCTCACACACGCAAGCAGTCACCTTCTAAAAGCTCCAAGTTGTTGACCCTTGCTCATTTATATTGTGGAGTCCAGTGAGCAATAAATCACAATCTGCTTAACATCATAGTTTGTTATGGTCTGTGCAGACTGGTCAGCAGGAGTCTTTGCTTCCACTTCCAGCAGGATGCGTGTACTTTGAGAAATGCTCTGTTGTGTCTTTGGCAGTTACAAGACTGAAAGAAGTCCTATACAGGCAGTCTGATGTATTTAGGCTTGTTTGAAATGGCAAATGTTTAGGCCTGCTTGAAATTAAAATATTGATGTTACATGGTTTTCTTAGTGGTATCTTGTTCACAGGACAAAACTAGCTGTCAGAGCTCATCTGCACTGGGAAGTCTTACTGGTTCTTCTGGTATAATTATGCTTGGGCAGTTATATAGGTGACTTGGAGTAGACATAGGAGAGTAAGAGAAGGAAGGCGCTTTTTTTTCCCTCAGTTTGGCTTCTATGACTTCCAAGGGATTGTAATTAAACCTGAACGAGGTGTTTTTAGGCCCCTGTGGGAAATTACACTGGTCTAAATTGGTCCTTATTCCTGATCTTTAGGATCATCTGTGTCTGTTTTATTCTCAGTATTATACTGCAAGAGAAATAGTCTGAGTACTGGGTACTGAGCTGTACCAGCAGAACATCTGGGAAGGCAAGGAAAAAAGGTTTTTAACAGGAATGCCAGTTCTCCCATCTGCAAAAAGAAATGCTCCCCAATGCTCCTGTTTTACAAGGATTTGTATTTGCAGCTTGATGTCTTCTATTTCTTCTCTTTCTACCTTCTTTTTTCCCATAGAAATTGTGGATGGCAATGTTAAAATGACCCTTGGAATGATCTGGACCATCATCCTTCGTTTTGCCATTCAGGATATCTCAGTTGAAGGTAAATTTTAGTTCTTTCCAGCCAGTGTTCAATAATGAACAACTAAATGGCTTTGCTACTTAAAAGGCCCAAAATGTGCTCTTAAGTGAGTCACTGAAAGATTCTAGGAAGCTACCCTTCCCACGCTGCCTTGTCATCTCAGTGACATTTATGACCAGGTTCAGGTATACTGAGAAGAGTTTTTCACATCCTTCTCTTACAAGAGATTTCAAGGGTAGCTCAAAAGGATGGCTAAGCCTGAAAACCAACTTTAATATTGGAATCTGTTGGATTTCTTGCAGGCTGATTCAGGCACTAGCACTGAAAATGGACCTATCTCATAGAAGTCCTACAAGACTCTCTTGTCTCAAAAGGCTATCTCTATATTACTGAAACTCATTAAGAAAATAATAGTAACAAAGCTATCCCAGTAGACTCTTCCAAACAAGAAATTTTCTGACAAGTGAAATTAAATAAAGCAGAATTCAGTGCAGTCTCTACCAAAGAGAAGTTGATGATTGTTTTCTAGCATATACTCCAGAGGCTCCTGTTTTCTAAGAAAATGTGTTCATTGCTGTGTTTTCTTTCTTTCACCAGAAACATCTGCTAAAGAAGGACTTTTGTTATGGTGTCAGAGGAAGACAGCCCCCTACAAAAATGTAAACATCCAGAACTTCCATATCAGGTGAGTCACAAGCAAGAACTTAGCTTTACAATCTCTGTTATTTTCCTATATCTCTCAGTATATTCAACAGTGTTCTTGACAGACCTCCCAAGGCAATGCATATGTGCATTACATAGTAACAGTGTAGTCCAGAGAGATGCCTAGGAAATTAAAGGCAGAGATTCTAAGAGGATCCAAGTACCTATATCCCAATTCCTCATTCTGGTTACTATTGCTGCTTTCATTAAATTCTTCAGACCATTGGGTCCTCTGAGAGCAGTGTATGTGCTGTGGGCTAAGCAAGAGAGTGTTTGCACTGTGAAAACTCAAAACACCTTAGGAACCAAGAAAAAAGGACTGCACCCAGAGCTTTTGTAGTATGGGAGAGTTGGGAAGGCATAAGAGGTTTTCTTGCTCTGGTCTTTAGTATTTCCAAACTGGCAGATGTTCCAGTGAATATTCTGCATAATAGTGCTTTCCCAGCACATCTTGGAGAGTTGAATATATATGAATCATAAATGTAAAGCGCTTTTAAGAGCTTAACTGCCATCCATGCTAGCCAGTACTGCAGTGGAGCTAGCTGTGGACATTTGCCCTTTCCCTAAGGAATGCATTTAATTCCTTCTTTAGGGCTTGTGTCTACACCTTTTTTCAACCCTGAACTCTATACCTGTCCTCACATGCTCCACAAGATATGCACAGAGATTTCAGCACAGAGAACTGCCAAAAAGGAAGTGTCAATTCAATGGGCAAGTCCTAATCACAGTGGATTTTTGTAGGGACCGAAAGGAATCTTTGTTGTAGTCTCATGCACATACAAGACAATCCCTCCTTCCCAGCACTTACAGAAGCACTGTTACTTAGAAACTAAACCAGAATCAGTTGTCCCAATGCCTTCCCTCATGCTCATCACTGTGTGTCTCCCTGGCTGAGCAGTGTTCATTTTTCTCTCTTCTGTCTCTCTTGTAGTTGGAAGGATGGCCTTGGTTTCTGTGCTTTAATTCATAGACACCGTCCAGAGCTCATTGACTACGGGAAGCTACGAAAGGTACAACTCAATTTGTTTGTCAGAACAGATGCTTGGCTCCTTGGAAGTAAAGAGGGAGAAGAATTAGCTTGATAAACATAATTGGAGAGTTTCAGCACAAGCTGGCAGTTGCAGGACTGGGGGGGAGGAAGGAGGGATGAATCAGTACATTCAGGCTTCTTAGTGAAGCATGAACTTAATGAGCTTCCTGCTTGACTTTCCCTGCTTTCAGACTGCCTTGTGTGAGACACACATGCCCCAATCCCAGCTGATGAGCAAAAGCTGGCAAACTCAGTAACACCAAGTGTGAGACTAGTTCTGTCCTAATGTCACAGACTAGTGAGTCAAATCAGACTTAAAATTTCTGTGACCAGTTGGATAGAAACCAGTTACCTGTGTTCAAGTGCAATAGCTCATTGAAAAGTTTGTGTCCCCTCACTGGACACTTATCACATGCTTCCAACTTAGCACTGAGTCATCTGCAGTAGTAGGCTTCTCCTAGCATGTAGGTACCAGGTGCCAGAAATACATTTGTCACAAAACTCAATTTTACTTTAAAACTGCCACTGGTAACATGATATCAAGCTGCTCCAAAGTTTGCTTCCAGTGTTTTTGGGAGACAAGATTGTTAAGTGGATGATGAGAATAACCATTCAGTGGTTTGTGCTTCTAGCAGTGTTCTTGACCCAGCAATGCAATGGAAGATCAAACTGGATTCTTATCCTGCAGTATGCTAAGATCCAGTTTCACTGTATCTGCGTGCACGTGGAATGAAATGTCACCAAGAGCATAATTCATGTGTCGTTACTGGGTTAACACAAAAAGTTTGTCCATCAGATCTCATGGGCTGGGTGTTATAAATGTGTACATGTTAGCTAGAGAAATAAACATAGAAGCTCATCACCAGTAGATCTGGGCTCTTTGATCACTGTGAGAATTGACAAAATGTAAATGACCTAATCAAATTAGCTGCATCCTTGAGGCAATGAATTGTACAATGCCTGATCTGCTTTTCAATAACCTTTTAGATCTTTACTCTCTTGCAGAGCAGTTAATTATATTATCTGATCAGTTTTAGTGTCTGGAGTCAGCATATGGTGAATAAATGGGGGGGGTGGGGTGGACTGTACCTGTTTGCATAAACAACAGCAATAAAAGAAGGAATTATTAGAGTGACATTTTCAGTGCCCAGTCTTGGGAAAATAAAGCAGCTGAGCAATGTGTGTCTGGCAAACCCAGCCAGCTAAATGCTACGGTGCTCTCTGTTATCAAAAAAGCCCTAAGCCAAACCCAAGTGAAAACAGAGTAAAGGAAAGTGAGTTATTTGGTTGTATTACTTGCAGGCTTTTTAAGGTGAAAGGTAGAGAGATTGTTCTAACCAAATTTAATGTACATGGGAAGAGATTTCTCCTACTTGGAGTAAGGTTAAAGGAAACCACCATCTTTTGATCTCTGCTTGCTTTTGATCCCATCCTTCATCAGGTTCCCTCTGCCTTCCTACAGTCTTCTCACTCTTTCTGTATCATTTTTATTGTTGTTCTGCCTCAATTACTCCAAAGGCACGAGATTAAATGTATGTTAGAGAACTCTATAACAGCTGAAATCTGTTGTAGATAAATCTGGGAAGAACTTAGCTCAAAGCGTAGCCTTTAGTTCTGGCAATTCGTGTGTGCTGAAGGGAAGTTGCGTTTTTTTATGCTAGATCTTTGAAAAGCATTTGTGGAATGTATAAACATGGAAAAGGCTGCTGAGAAGCAGCCATTACAGTGGGTGGTAGATTAGAGATCCACCTCAAGTTCTTTTCCAAGTCTAGGGAGCAATTATTGGCGTCTCAATTGCGCCTTTGGCAATGCTATGTGTGTTTCTGTGTACACACACACACAACACACACACACACACACACAGGTACAAGATAGGTGAAATCGGTCCAACCTTCTCACAGTTCTGCATTTTACCTCCTGTCTGGGCAGTGTTCTTTTGCATTTTTAGTGTTTTCTGCTCTTTCACAGAGGCTGTGTCTATGCTACCAACCCTGTATTAGCAGTGTGTGCCTGCAAAAGGTAGCCAATGGAATAGCTCCATGTCTTCTTCCCAAAATTTAGCCACTTATTCTGTCAGCATTGTTTTGTATTGAGTTTGTTCCTAGCTATTTTTCCTAGTCTAACTATATTAGCAGAACAAGCACAATTCTTTTCTGCATATGTGCACTGCCTAGGTAAAGTTACTTGTATGGTCTAGGACTCAAAATAAAAGGTGCAAGTCCACCCAGCTTGGTGTCAGTGATTCCCTGACACCACAGCTTATTTAGTTAGATAGTTTCAGTTCAGTGCAGGCCTGTCTGCTGTTATTCAGCTCACATAAGATAAGGTCTCACGATTCAGCTCACGGTTTGCCAAATGAGGGGTATGCAGAAGATGGGATTTCCCTTCCTCCTTTTACCCCTGACTGTAGCTCAATCATGAGCCATATCTAAGATATTTTATCAAGTATGATGACTGATGGCTGTGACACCTCCTCATGTACCACAGTCTGCTTAGAACAGTGTACTGCTGTGTTGTATGCATTTATTACAAATCTTCCTGAAAACATGAGTTTTGGATTTCTTTCCTAGTGTCTTCAAATCTAGCAGATATAGTAAGTGCTTGCTTTCTCTCAATTTTCCTCCCCCTCCGTCTCCTTTCCTGATTGCTAGGTAATAGAAGATGTTTTTTATGTCACACTGCAATAATTGCCATAGCAACCTTGTGTGCTGCAAGGATTTGGAAATAACTGGAGGAAGAGAGAAGAGTCCCTATGTCAGTTAGGGTTGTGGCGAAAAATGAAGACCTGTGATAGTCTTTAGTCAGCAAAAGCAGAGAATGTGCCAGGTCGGCATCTGTTTAGGGCAGGTTTGCTGTCTACCACCATTGAAACAAAGTAATTCCTCCATGGTAAAACTGCACATTTCCTCGTGGCTAGCCCAGCTAGAGCCTGGCAAGTTACTGTTCCTGTTTGTGCTTCTACGATTGCTACGGTCATGTAAATGAAATGACAACCAAGGCACCTCTGCAGAACCTCATCTGGGTCAGTGCCCTTTTGGGTGTGTATTTCAGCTGTGGAAGGAATTAGGGGACAGGTGACTTGGCCTTTGGGTCCCTAAAGTGTGCCTGCAGCCATGGTGCTGCAGTGCAAGACTTGGAGCTGCCTGGCCGGTCTTTATTATTTTATCCTTTTTCATCGCTGTCAGCTGAAATAGGTGATTTGAAATAAATTCAATGGGAACTGACAGTGGTGGAGTCTGGAGGAATTTCATAGGACTTAAGACCCTGTTGTAGTCTTGGACAAGCCCTGGGGAAACTCTGTCACTTGCATGAAAAAGTATCACTTTTGTGATGAGCAGCTCTACTGTCCTTGAGGGGTGAAGCTTTTCTACAGGGAACAGGGTCTTACTTGGGTTTAGCTCTCTGCTTGTCTCACAGCTAGTCTTGGACTTAGATAGCTTGCTTTAAGTATTGCAATCTTTAGTTTCATTCTGCAAGAGACATTGTGATCAAACACCTTTCTTCCATATGAAGTAGAAATGTACTGGCTTTCTCTAGGTGAGTCTCCACTTTCCCACATTTTAAGACTTCCAGCCCTTCCTTTGGGACTGCCCAAGCCCAGTAAGTTTTCCCATCAGGAAACCTCTCCCAGCTTCCAGCTTAAAATTTCTTTTTAACCTTTGGCAACATTGCTCCTGGTGTTGTTACTTGCAAACTGATAGGAAAGCTATCTGCAGTGAGTTTGCTCCTCCCTTTCCTCCAGAAGAGGCTGACAGATCTCCAGGCATCTCATTCAGATGGATCTGTGCTAAGGAAGGATTTGTGTTAATACTAAACAGTCTATAAGGATGTTAGCAACCCCGTGGTTGTCATGGTCAGCATAGGTTGAAATTTGTTACACAGTGGTGACACGTAGAAGATGGCATGTGTGCTAGGGGGAAGACTGTCAAGGGAGCTGCCACTTGGTATTTCTGGATGCTCCTGCACTTGAGTGAAAGAAATGCTGTTAATTTTTCTTCCTAAATGGAGGACCTGTCTACACAGAGTGAACAAGCTATGTTATATACCAGCTAGTCTTACCTCCTCAAATAGGGCTTTTGGTTACCCTTTGGCTCCACAGCAGGCACAGAAGACAAGTAGGTTGAAGTTGAAATGGTACCAGCCTCTAATTCCATGGCATAGGGTGGTTCCTTGTGGCTGGTGGATAGTAAAAATCCACTGCCTGTACCACTGCTAAGCTCCAAAGAGGTGGATATAGATATATCTGATGTAGTCATCATTGAAGTGTATTATATAGGAATAAAGTACTGTTTGAGACTGTTACCGTGTGTGATAGCTGCTGGCTTCATCACAGCATGCCTATGCAACATTTCCTTGCTTAATATTGATTTGTTCCAGTGGACTAAATACAGATCACTGGTCACGTCTGTTTTCATGGCCTCTGTGTGTGATTTACTGTTGTAGGTGAAACAATGCTCTCTACTGAAGATATCCACCTGAAGGAATATGATGCTGACATGAGATGCCAGCTTAATAAATGCATTGATTCCTACAAAAATCCTGTAGGAAACTGCCTTTCAGAACAGCTCAGTTTCCTAGCTCATGAAGGCTGTCATCTGAGGACTACATAATGGCCAGTGCCATAAAGGAAGTTTTATACATGCCCATACCCTGTCTGCCCAAGCCTGCCTAGCTTCATCTTTCCTACTGGGTGGATTCAAAGGAAACTGCCTGTTGATTAGAGTTCAGGCACAGCTTAATCTTCCAAGTCAATGCAATAAGCAAAGGCACATGATCTCAAATAGAAAATAAACAGAACATGGATGCCACTCTAGAAGAAGGCAAAATAATTATACTTCTTATTTCCTAATTTTTTATGTGGTCTCAGTGTAAATGGCACAAATGACAATATGGAGAGTACCACCCCATCTTTCCTCTCTGCCAAAAGACACCAAAAAGTGTCTAAACATTAACAGTTTGCGCACAACTTTTCATCCAGCAGAAGCCACATGTTTCAACAGTAGAAACTGATATTTCAAATGTTATTTGTCACCCATGAAGTGGATTGATTCTTCAAAATAATTATCATAGTTATTCAGGAATATAGGAACAGGCTTGTATAAGGATCTCATACGGGTTGGCAGGTGTCTTATTGCTGATTATGTTTGAATACTGGAAACAATTTGCAGAGCTCTTTCACTTCCAGTGACATTGGTGTTTCATGTTCTCTTGTGTGGCTCTTTAAAATCTACTTACCTTTGTGATGTTACTCATGATCATAAGTCACATTTAACTGTGTTTAGGATTTGATTACTGTGTATTGATGTCTGTATCTGAAGTGTACCCTGCCATAATAGAAGGTTTATATAGAGAGGAATAGAAGTGTACTAAGGAAATTACAAGTCCTGTGCAGGAGGAAAAGCAATACCAGAGGCAAAATGGGTACTTTTATATGTATTTATTTTGTAGAGATTTGTTAAAACATTTCTCTTCCTCCCACTCAAGTGGTGTTCAACAAACTGTACACTAGCTAAGGACAGAACCCGTTGCAGATGTTGCATTACTATTTTAGTATTGCTTAGATGTTTTAACAGATATACTACTCTGCAGTTCTTTAAAATGGAAGTTGCAAGCCTAATATAAACATGAGATGTAAATGTGAGATATGGTCTCATCATTTACTGTCAGTATGATGTGAAGCTAATTTTACTTCAAACTATGTTCGAAACAAAATGTATTATTCCTTCTTGTTGCAAGTACATAGACTGTATGTTAATTATCCTGTCATGAATCTCCAGGCTCTGCTTTCAAAAGAAAACTAATTATTTCATCCTGCTACATGAGGCTTCACACATAATTTTGTCTGGACAGCACAGTTACCTCAACCAAACCAAGCATAATAGCTCTTTTTGAGAGAAACACTGTATACCTTCTTATAAGTTGATGCTGATGCTCTGCTTCTGTTTCTTTCCCAGGATGATCCTCTCACTAATCTAAACACAGCTTTTGATGTGGCTGAGAAATATCTGGATATTCCCAAGATGCTGGATGCGGAAGGTAAAGTAGAACCCAATGGCTTTTAACTTGCTTTTCTCAAGAAATTTTCCACTCTTCTAGGTGGACTTCTTTTGTATGAGAATTCAGTAACCTCTGAATGCTCCCTCCATGACGATGTAGTAAATGTATAGGGAAAAAACTACTATGGAATAGTGAGTCACATGTTCTGCTTCCCTCTTCCTCCTGTACCCCTCAGTCTTTTGAGTCTGGCATGGAGATCTTAACATGGGGTTGATGTGCTAGGCAGAGATGAGTAACACCTGGCTATATAGTCTGCTGACTGAAGAATCAGGTCAAATAAGGAGTTAATGTATGGTGTAGGACTGTGTTCTTTTTGCTCCAGATTTTTTTTCTGGGGCTCTTTCTGACATTGCTGGTGCTCTTCCTTTTGAGGGCATGATATTATTATTATTATTATTATTATTATTATTATTATTATTATTATTA
>NW_020884885.1:3876206-3959830 GCF_003945725.1 Corapipo altera | reverse complement strand
ATTATTATTATTATTATTATTATTATTATTATTATTATTATTATTATTAAACTGCTTCTTCTTGACTACTTGGAAGTGTTTGGCATGAAAATCCTTCACTGACTAGGTCTGGAGACCAAGGCAGAGTTCCATGTTGCTCAGAGATGCTTTTCCTACTGATTATGACTGCTTCCCTGGGCCACTGGGACAGCAAGGATTACTTTTCATAGCCTTGTCAGGACTAGCTTGGCAGTAGATTTTGAAGATTGTAACTCTGGAGTACAAACAACGGACTGAAATAGTTCACTGGTTGTTGGCTGTTTGCCTAAAGCTGTCTTGGGTTGGACAGGAGAAGCAGTTAAAGACTTTTGTGAAATAAAGGAGTGAGAGGAGCAAAGAGGAAAGCTGGGAATAGCACAGCCAAACCTAGTGAACCTATATTTCAGTAACTAGGATGTTCGTATTTCTAGGTAGTACTTCCCATCCCTAGAGATGAGTCTTGCTTTCCCTGCATTCATCATGCTGAGGTAAAAAAAAAACCATGAGGATTCCAGAGTAGATTCAAATGTTTCTTTGCTATTCTGTAGGAAATAAAGTCACCTCCAAAATAAGTAGATCTCAGCAAAGCTAGCAGTGATGAAGAAGGACCCTGGCGGGAGCTCTCATTGCTCTTTACTGATCACTCTCCTTCCTCATGGAGTCCAGCTAATGTGCATACCTCCACACCGTTAATTCTGATCTCTGGAGGTGTTGAGTTTCCCCTGAAACTAATGAAAGGGCCATTTGAAATTCAAGCTGTCATTGTATTGAAATGGATGTCGGGGGCATGGAAAGGAAGGGAGAAAGGATCTTTCCCAAAGAACAGAACTGCATGGAAGAATTGCAGTTTAATATGTTTATAAAAGTCATGTCAACCTGCTGCCAGTTTGGATTAATTCAATCCACCATTCACAGTAATGTTCTTGGAACAGGGAAGTGCTGTGACACAAGACATGCTGACGTACGGCTGCATTAGACTGGCCAGACTGGAAGAAATTCTATCGTAAGGGAGGGGAACCAGAAAGGTGATCCTGGATTCTGGGGAAAGCTGGGAAGCCCTGTGGAGTTGCTATGACAAGCATATACCCTAGCAGGCCTCCTGGACAGTTGTGCTTCTACCTCTCCTTTGATTTCCTCCCATCAGCTGATTATGCTCTTAACGTGAGGTTTTTTTTGACAGACATTGTTGGAACTGCCCGTCCTGATGAGAAAGCCATCATGACCTATGTTTCTAGCTTCTACCACGCCTTCTCAGGAGCCCAGAAGGTATCGCAGGATCCCAAGCTCCCTCCACAGAGCACACCTGGTGCCGTTGCTAATGTCCAAACCTTTTTTTCTTTCTCTCTCCTCTCTAGCTACGGGCATCTTTATTATTATGTTCTTGGTAGAGTTGGCTGTTGGTTCAAAGTGGTGCCCCAGATATAATACATGGGGCAGGGGAGCCAGGAGTTCCATTGTCCTGTAGTCAGCAGTACTTCCAGTGACACTTAGGTATGCCACACTTTGGCATGCAAACAAATTTAAGGCAATGGGGAACTATGCCTTGTCCATTTGCTTTATGAACCACTGTCCTAGTGGCCGAGAACCTGTACCTCCTGTTTCTGGTAAAACTGAGCTAGGATGCTTGGTTTCACAAAGGTGGAGACCACCACATAGATGCTTTGCCCAGCAGGAAACTGCAGCCTGCCCCCACGGGAAACAATACAGATACTTATTCACTTTTTTTTTTCTTTTCCGAAGATGGAGAAACAGAGCTGACTTAGTGGTTTTATGAAGGGTTTAATGAATACCCAAAGCTTTATCTTTTGCCTTACATATGCTGAAGGTTCCCGCACCCTTGCTTCAAGGTCTGAACCTGCTGTTTTCTCAAGTTGTGCCATAAATTCAGTCCCAGTTCACCTGGGGCTGACAAAGCATGTCTAACGAGTACATCCATGGTGATTTTGCAAACAGAGAATTGCTTATCATGATGGAGATGCCTGGGTTTTTTCATTTGTTTCTTTTTTTCCTCTTTTCTCACCCACCGTGTTGGAATTTGGGCAGTTAAATCCTTGCTGCTTCTGTCTTAGCCCTTTTCCTATTGGTAATGGAATCACTTCAGAAAAACAGTTTGTGGGTGAAACCTTGTACACATCTCTTGCCAAAACCAAGCAACCGCCTGTACTTGAGTGCCTTAGGAACAGGCAGTGCGCGTCAGCAGAGCAGATACTGTGTAGGAAGTGCACTGTGTAGGAAGGCTCTGATCTCCAGCTCCTCGGCATACAGAAGGGCCTTGAGCGCGGGCGTTCAGACCTCCAGACAACCTGTTTGCGTCCTTGGGCCATACCGCAGCTGTGAAGGTGCAGAGCCCAGATCCCCATCTCAGGATCCCCCTGGATTGGGGGGGAAGGAAGGGGTGCCGCTTTGAGCCACAAGCCAACACTGCTAGCCATCTTCTGATCCGAATTCCCAGCTCTCCGCATGGAAATCTGTTTGGCCTGTCCTGCAATGCATGATGGGAAGTTTTCTCCCCCTCTCTCACGCCACCCATGATTGTTTTGTTTTATCCTATGTGCTGCTTCTTACTTTATCCTTTCAACCTCTTTTCCTTCTCTGCACAGATATTATAGGCACGCTAAGGCCGGATGAGAAGGCCATAATGACCTATGTCTCATGTTACTACCACGCCTTCTCAGGGGCTCAGAAGGTGAGACTTTACTGCTAACAACCCCTCCCCTCACCCTGCCCTGCCCACTGCTCCTCTCCACTGAGGAATGCACCAGATCCCCTGTCTGCCCCAGGGCATTTGCAGGGAAGCCCAATGCATCCAGGTATGCACTTGGATGTGCCATCTGTAGTCTTGTTAGAGAAGTGATGTAAATGTCCTTTCAGACAGACTTGAGCTGCTCCTTTCCTCCAGTTTCAAACCCCAGCAGAGGAGAAAGCATTTAGTAAAACTGACATTGAAAAATGAATGCATGTCTGCTCTGACAGAGGCAGTACCCTTTCAGTAACTAGTGGGCATTGTCTTGGCCAGGCAGTGTGCATCCAAAAGTATCACAATCAAATCCACCCACTCCAGGAAATGACAGCCTATTCTTGGGCTACCATCCTGCCTTCCACACCCAACCTCCACTAGGTCTTTTCCTAGGCTGAATCATCTGTGAGCTGGTTATGTAGCGCTTTTGTGCTCCAGCCACAAAGTTCATTTCTACCAGGTCTTGAGCTTTCGCAGACTCACATGCTTTTCTATTCCTTGTTTCTCCCTGGTCATTCTCCTATTTCCCAAACCACTTGTATGTTATATTTCTCTTTCCTCTACCTTGCCCATTTCTATAGCTTCAGGCCTTCCTTCCTTCTTCTGCTTCCTCTTTACTCCAAAGTCTCTTTGCCTGACATCAAGACACTGGGAACCTAATAGTCACAGATCTCCCTCGGGCAAACTTCCTCCAAAATGGCAATTTCCCTGCAATCCTTTGAATGGGAGAAAAAGGTCCATCCTTTCCTCCCATATCATAGCCTGCCTGGGCTACGGCCTTTCCACAAGATTACTGCTAATTTCAGATTGTAGGTTTTGGAACAATAAAATCCAAAGCCCAAGACTACATTCTTCATGTTATGAATATAATTAAAATCTCACTGTTTCCCCCAGCCACAACTTCTTTCTCTCATTAGGCCTTTTCTATTTGAGACACAGTCCTTGTGTAGCCCAGCTTGAGGGCTAACGTG
This sequence comes from Corapipo altera, assembly GCF_003945725.1. NCBI lineage: Eukaryota > Metazoa > Chordata > Aves > Passeriformes > Pipridae > Corapipo > Corapipo altera. The sequence continues at coordinate 3,956,104 of NW_020884885.1, read as the reverse complement.
ACTCCTAGAAGATTCTATCTCTTTTGTACAAAGCAGTACTGATGGTCCCAATGTTGATGCAGATACCATGGTGCTGCTGGCTTTCAGAAGTCAAATGCAGGTAGTAGGTTCCAAGGAGCAGCTCTTTAGTTCAAGCTTTTTGTTCTCTGCCCAGTTTCATATAAATTATATGATGCTGTCTTGCTTCCAAGGAACTGGTAATATGACCCAGTGCAGTGCAGTAGACTTGCCTGTTTGGCATAATTTGTGTAGTCATGACTTTTGTGCTAGGATGCTGCTTTGTGATCCTGTGGTTTTTTTGTTCAAAACATTTAAGACCAGTCTGCAAGCTCCAGCCAGCTGATACCTGCCCAGGAAGACTGTAGTCTCAGAACTCATGCCAGCCTGATGATGAGACCTGCTATTTGCCAGGTGCCCCTGAGGGACAGCTCCATGCTGTCTGTGTAACCTGAGGAACTCCAGATTGAGGAAACAGCAAACCACAATATGAGGAGGGTTGTAGCCTGCTGCAGGACCAGCTGTGCCCCTCACCAATCCCTTCCTCTTCTCTCTGAACCCATTCCATGATTTGGAAACCTGTTCAGCAGCGATTTCATCAGCAATTTAGGTGGATGCTAGGTCTTCTGGGATAACTGAAAACAACCCCTTACTTGCCTCAGGACCTGAACCTAGTAGCTGGGGCAAGAACTAGAGATGAAGCTTCTTAGTTATAGAAGTTTCAATCCCATGTAGTCAAACTGCTTACAGGGAAGATTTAATAATTTATTAATTTTTTAGCAGTCCTGATGGGCCAGCAACTCAACTGTCCTGTGGCAGGAGGGGCACAGCTCCTTTTTGGAGCTACCCTAGGTGTACATCAGCCAGCTGATAAGTGACAGAAATTCAAACCCCCAGGCAAATGCAAAGTGATTACTGAGTACAAGCCCCAGCCCAGATATTACTGTTGCTGCCCTCATGCACAATTAGGTGACTTACTGTGATATCAATCCATTTATCATCCAGATTTTTCATTACTGTCACCAGTCCTGAAGGGGAAGTCCCATGAGCCGCTTTCTGCTTCTTTCACTCTCTTATACTGAGCCTTTGAAGGTACAGGGTCCTCAGCCTGATGTGTGTGTAGATGGCTGCTTTTTCTCTGTGCCATTTTTTTATATATATATTTGTAGGTATACTTGCTTTGGTTGGTTTGCTTGTTTTCTAACCGCTTCTGATTTTCACACTAAATGCATGCAACTACTGTTTGGCTTAATATTTTGTAAACTTGATTTCTGGGGTGAAAATTTCTAACTAATGTTTTACCATTTTATTAAGAGATTGTGTTTGGTGTACAGTATTCTGGAGTGGTCCTCTGAGACCAGAAGACAGCAGCAGGCAGCATCTTTCCCTGAGGCCAGAGGATAGTGACAGGCAGGCATCCCTACATAGTGCACTGTGGGAATGTCTTCCTTTATGATCCGCTTCAGCAGATTTGGATCCATGAACTAGAGAGATGGCAAACTCCACTCTTATCCTAAGCAGTTCAAGTTATGGTTGAGAAGTACAGAAAAGACAAAAGTCAGATATATTACTGCTATTTTGGCTATTCAGTTTTCCATTTTGATTCTGTCAGACAGCACATGCATATGCACAGCAGAGTGGTTTCAAGCAGAACGTCCTGGACTTGCCCTCCCCAAGGTCTCTGAGTGCAAGTAGTGTAATGTATAAGCACAATGCTGCACTGAAGCTGATGAGCTCACACGGGTTCTCTGAGAATACAGGTATGCAGCTTCCAGACCCCAGGATGCTGCATCTTCTCAGTGCTCCTTCCATGCCTTGTGAGCATCCTGTCTTTTTTTGGAGCCAGCATGAGCGTCCTAAATGCATTGTTGCCTTTAGCAGTGTGGGGAAGCCAAAAATGGCTTTTTCAACTCCACTAATGAAGCTGTAGGGGGAGCTGCCTTGGCCTCATGTAAACATCTTGTTGTGTCACTCTTCTTTTACCTAAAAGTGTTTTACTTCAGTTTTGAGGTTGTCATCACCACAGATCAGCTCATTAGCAGCAGTGTGGGGTGTATTGGAGAAGGTTACCTGAAAGCACTGGGATTCTTTTGTCCTACCTTGCTCAAAACAAGTCAGTGTATTGTGTTACTTGTGACATTAATGGTGATAGTGGCCACAGAGCCTTTCCTGTGGCTGTAGCAACAGCACACTATTGCATAGAGCAGTAATAAGAGCAGGCAAGAATCATAGGGAGGCAAGTACTGGTAGGGGAGAGAAAGCCCCTACATTTCTGTTATTAGGATAATACAAATAATGTCATAACTGCTGACATTCTTAGGGTCTGTGTTTGGACAGTTGTTCAACACGCATATAAAGACACACATATTTAAACTTGGGCAGCTGGAGAAAATCTATCGTCAGATACATGTAAATATGCCTCAGCGAAAAGGGTCCTGCCTGCACAGCTGGCTGCTGCTGCAGTGAGCCCATGGGGTGTAAAAACAAGAAAGTTAAGAGTTTGCAGTGAACACCTCTCCTGGAGTGATTGAGATAAATATTTTGTATTCCCAGTTCCCTGCAGCCACCAGGCATATCATGGTACGGCTCTGGCAGTGTCTTTTTGACATACTGTTTGGTCCCATGTCTATAGTTTTCTCCGGATATCAAAAGCACTCCATTAGAGTACAAACTTTAGTAAAAACAGATCAAAGTACAAGCTTTCTTAAATGTAACCATTGTTTGCACTTTTTGCAATTTTTTTTTTAAGTGAAATTGCTCTTTTTCCTGTACAGGTCTCTCTGATGTGTTTTAAATTAGTTGATATCTGTGTATCTCTTAGCTGGTCCACTTTAGTGAAGGGGCATATGACTGATACTTTTACGTCTTCTTACAAATTAATAAGATTGCTATGTCCCCTAAGACCTTAGCAATCCATACATCACTGTACAGCCTATGGTTTTATTGCTATTCTCGCTGCTCCACATCAGCTGCAAAAATTGGAGGATTTTTCTCAAACGTCCTTGGAGATTGAATAAACAGATAATAAAAGGTCTTTTAAAAATAGAAAGAGGTTGAAATTTAGCAGCTCTAAGCTCAGCAAAACTTCTTTGGCATCAGTCCCAAATGTAGTTTTAAGGCAGGACACAGTGTTCACAACTGGTCTGTTGGCATGTACATGCTGGTACATGCTGGCATGTACCCTCTCCTCCTTATTTCTGTTTAGCCTCTGTAAGGAGGACTGCTCCATAGGAGTCCTGTGGGTGCCTCTAGCACCTTTCCCAGGCACCAGGGCAACAGCTGTACTGTGGTAAGAGGGTGCTGAGCAATCTCCTGACACCCATCACAGGGGCACATCTTCCGAGGCTTTGTGGCATGGCACACACCATGATAATGATAAAGGGAGCTGATACCCACAGATACAGACTGTGCAAGGGTCAACCTGCTTGTATGTTCCCCATACCAAACATATACATGGCGCTCCAGGGCAGACCAACTGCTTCTGAGTTCATAGCTGGGATTTTTCTGATCCTTACTTTCCAAATTAATGGTTTAATGTGTTCATATCCCTCAAGAGAATAAAGTTTTGGTCTCAAGGGAAAGAAAGAAAAAAAACCCCAATCCTAAATAGGAACAATAGGCTCTTTTTTTGGTGAGACTTGTTTTGGAACAGTAAGCAGAAAGATTACCCAGGAAGGGGGGAAAAAAAAATCCTCTTCTCAGCTGGATCATGAGACCTTGACTACATGGTAGGTATCATGTGGCAAGATGCTGGAGGAGGTGGCCTTGTAATGAGTGCCAGAAATACAGGGAAAGCTGGAAGACAGCTCTGTTGGGTAGAATTTAAGGTTAAGAGCCATTTTATCTTCCAGACAAAATTACAGATTTCCAAAAGTCCAGTCTACAGATAATTCTGTTTAGGTAGATCTTTCCTGGGATAAACATATGGAGACTGTCTCATCAGCTTGACAGCACTCAGTTACTGCAAGCAAGTTGCAGCTTGGAATGCTGGTATGAAGAGTGGAGGTGTTGACAGAAACCCCCTGTCTTTGTGAAGAGGCAGCCAGGGGCCCTCTGGTAGAAAGCAAATAACAGGACCCTCTTGTAGGAGCAGCTTCAGAAAAGGCATAGAAATGTTGGTTATCCCACAACGTATAGGGTGGAATCAGTAGAGCTGAGAATCTCTAAAGGAATGTATTCACCTGAGAAGGGAAAAATAAATCATTATAGAAGGTCAGATGGAAAACAAAGAAGTCAGGACAGACAAGTTACTAGAGACAAGGGTAGGAGACTTTACCTGCAGGTACGTAGCAGAAAACTAAGCTGTAAGTTTTGATTTGTGCTTTTTTTCACAGTTTTCCCTTCTTCTGTTTTTCTTGTCTTTGTCAGGCGGAGACAGCAGCAAATCGTATCTGCAAGGTGCTGGCAGTCAACCAAGAAAATGAACAGCTCATGGAAGACTACGAAAAACTGGCCAGTGATGTAGGTGTTGGTTTCTGAGTGGTGGTATGCAGAAAGAAATTGCATTTAATGCTGATAACTAATCTTGGAGAATGCTATTGGCCCACTGCTAGTTTCCCTGGAAAATTATTTTTTGCCCTTCCTACTTGAGAATAATTAAAGATTAAACTTACCTTAAAGGCAAGAACAATTTACTTTAAAACAGAAAGCTTCCATAGAGCACCTTTGAATTTCTCAGTTTATTAGAAGCAGACACAGAAATGATAAAATTGAAGGAAAAATCAAACTGATTTAACTTTCATTCCTCAGTACTGTACAACTTCATTACATGTTTCGTACAACTTGTATGCTGATATAGTGTAGAAGTCAGGAATTGGATCAGAGAGAATGGAAGTTAGAGATAACTGGGGAAAGAAATATGCATTTGCTGATAATTGGAAAGAATCTGTGTCAGATACAACCTGGAGGCTGCTTTGGTTAACTGAGGAGGCTGACAGACTGACAGCAGTGAAACTACAGAGAAGACCAAATGTAGACTGGAGTATGTTGGTAGTAGATAAGTAGGGAGGGGAGGATGGATGACAGAAGGGCAAACATAGCCCATAAGCCTGGTTTCAACCTCATCTAAAAAGCATAGGGCACTGCTCCACTCACACTACAGACCACCCATTGCATTAGCATTTTGCCAGCTCCCCAGATAGGTTTACTGAGGAGATCTGTTCAAACAGCATCACGGACTTTGAGGAAGCTAGAGTGTGAAAAGTGTAACCAAAGACAAAAACTTGATTTCTCCTGTCAGATCCTTCTGGAGATAATATGACTTACTATCTTTTAGTTATGCAACAGTCCAGCAAAACTCTGAGGCTTTAGCATAATCTGAGGACATAGTTTTGGTCCTGGTTGTGCAAAAGCTGGGCCTTAAGCATGTTGTATTGGCACTGCTGCAATAAGTGGTACTACTTAGTGTGGAAGGGAATGTGCTGCTCATTAAAGAAAATGTACTTCCAAAAAAGCTGGCAAACTTTTCTTTACAAGCCCTGGTAGTGGCAGAATCTTTCTGACAGCGAACATAAAAGTAAATGGTCTCTAATGAAATCAGAGCAACATATGCAGTTTTAACACAATTTTCAGTTCAAGACTTCTCATCATTGCTCTTTCCAGCTGCTGGAGTGGATTCGTCGCACCATCCCCTGGCTGGAGAACCGGGCCCCAGAGAACACCATGCAAGCCATGCAGCAGAAACTGGAGGACTTCAGGGACTACCGCCGCCTGCACAAGCCCCCCAAGGTCCAAGAAAAGTGCCAACTTGAGATCAATTTCAACACCTTGCAGACCAAGCTGCGGCTCAGCAACAGGCCAGCCTTCATGCCTTCAGAAGGGAAAATGGTCTCGGTGAGTGGGGGGAAATGCTTGTATGTACCCCAACCATGCCTAAAAAATGAGACTCCCTTTCAGCCTGTGGATGAACAGAGCATGCCCACCTTTGAAGTGAGCTACTCTGTGGGAGGAACCCTACAAAATATGAGGCCATGATAAGAGATGATCAAGTGGTCTTTGCTTCCCTGTGTCTAAATCAGACTCTGAGGCTTTTCACAAGTTGCATGTCTTTATCAGATGTCTGGGTGCTTCTCATTCTTTCTGATTCAGAAATGTTTGGATTTTGTTAAAAGTTTCATGTAGGGAAGCATTTAGAGAGGCATTTTTCTGCTGACAATTATATCTTGACACTTCTAGTCCCACTTATCTTAAGTCTGGCACTTGGTCTCCCTGACCAGTCTGCAGAACACTGTGAGATGAAAAGCCCACATTCACTCCCTCCAATCAATTGGAACCATATAGCTCACTGAAACTAATGCTGGTGAACCTCTTCCTTCCAGCTTCTAACTTACCTTTTCTTCTCATGCTTCTGTCTCTAGGATATAAACAATGCCTGGGGTGGCCTAGAGCAGGCTGAGAAGGGCTATGAGGAGTGGTTATTGAATGAGATCCGGAGGCTAGAGAGGCTGGATCACCTGGCAGAGAAGTTCCGGCAGAAGGCATCCATTCATGAGTCCTGGACAGATGGTAATGCGAACCTGCACGCTTCCTACTACCTGACACAGTGCTGTCAGTTATGTAGGGAGGAAGAGGTGGATTGTGCACAGGTCCTTCCATGAGAGTTTCCTCTCAAGAAGGCTAGATATATTTCTTATTTTATTAGAAAATAGCGTATGAAAACCAGCTTGATCTCTCTTCTGCATCATACAGTCAACATGGGCATTCTCTAACGGTGGCAAAGTGAAAACTTTGGATAGAAGAGAGCACCTACAGGGCCGAGGCAGAGTTACTGTACAGTAAATGCTACAGTTGGCATTTACAGGACCAGCATACCCCAGTTTGCACATGCTGAGACAAGTCCAGTGTAAACTGTGACAGTGCTGGCTTGAGCTACTCAGTGTGCTTCTCTGTTTTAAATGGCAAACTCACACCCCTTGGTTTGAAAGTGAGGATTGTGCTTCTCTAGGCCAACAGGCATGGAGACAAGCCTCGGGCAGGGTGGCTGTACTGGGGTAGATGCCTTTTTGAGGGTCCCCAAGGCTGCCTGGGTGGCAGGGAGCAGGCTTTGGGGAGTTTTAGTCCTGTCCTTCATTCTTCTGTCCTTTGGCTCCCTCCCCAGGTAAGGAAGCAATGCTGCAGCAGAAGGATTATGAAACTGCAACCCTCTCGGAGATAAAGGCCCTGCTGAAGAAACACGAGGCATTTGAGAGTGACCTGGCTGCTCACCAGGACCGCGTGGAACAGATTGCTGCAATCGCACAAGAGCTGAAGTATGGCAACCCAGCGCATGTCTGTCCTTGGGGCCAGGGAGGCTTAATGAGCCTTGCCCTCTGCCCTCTGGAGAGCTATAAATCCATCCCCATGCAAAAATGCTGGGAATTTCCTCTGTTTCTAAACAGTATCTAGGATACTGCTCTCCAGTATCCGGACACACCAGAAAAGCAGGCCAGAAAACGGATGAGTTGTGGGTGCTGTTGAGGAGGTGGCAGAATTATATTCCCAGACCAAGTTTCCATCCTCTGCCAGCTCATTATGCTACTGTGAACCCTTTCCTAAAGAGTCTGACCTGCTACTGGCACCTGCTAGGTTCCAGAGTTGTAACACTGTCATGCTCTTCCAGGAGCAGAAAGAAACAGGAGAGGATAGCAGGCTTTCAGTTTGCTCTCTTTTAATACAAAAATCCTCCTTATTCTAGCAGAAAAAAACCTGCTTGAGCCCATCGTGGCCTCACCCTTTGCCCCAGGAGTACTGTGTGCACTTTGTTCAGCACTTGCTCCAGGGCATCCTCACAACAGCTCAGCTCTCTCTCTGCTTCCCTCCAGCTTGGAAACCTTCACTTCCACTTCTTTTCCTGGAGTAATACAGCTTACCAGGAGAAATGAGGGCTCATAAGTGTAGGAGTCTAATTGCTAGAGGTAGCAGGCAGGTAAAAACCTAGTCTCTGCAGCACAGAGAGACTCTGAAATCCTGCATTTTTCTTGGCAAAAAACAGTCTGAACAACTTGGTTTTGACTCTGTTTCCTATTCTAAAAAGATTTATATATCACACTGGTCTATCTAAAGTTAGTGTCTGGGCTGAGATCAGTACTCTTGGGCTGAAAAGCTGTTTTTCTCTAAAAATTTTGAATTACTGGATCAAGACCATTATCTCCTTTAACAACACATATTTACACAATTGCTCCCTTGTCCACTGGAGGATTGACCTTGGAACAGGAGGAGGGTTCAAGGCAATCCTCCGTGTCAGGAAGATTAAAACTGAGGCTGGCTAGTCAGCAAGCATTACCTGACCTGTCACTTCCAAAGGACATGCTGCATGTTAGCCAAAGCAGCTGCAGTTCTAAGAGCAACAGGGAAGACTGAGGCCTAAGCTGTGAGAGAGGTTACGAGGTACTTCTTCCGAAGTGTGAGAACAGCAGGCTCTGCCATTCTTGCAAAAGGCGTCTTCCATTTCAGCAAAGAGGCCATGCTCTGAAAAACCATGGCAAAGCTCTTTTCTTCCCCAGAGGTACACTGCCAGATTGATGCAGCGAGTCTGGAGGAAGCCACTGCAGCTACAGTGCCAGGCATGTTTGGGGTCATGGCATGTTCCCCTCCCCAGCAGTAGTGGTCTAGCATGGATGTATTACAAGTCAGACTTTCAGAAGGAGTTCTTTCATATGCAATGCTGCTCTGCAGCAAAGTAGATCAAGCAACTGATCTGGATTAAAAACCTAGCGAAGAAGTTATTTTTAGCCCAAATCAGTTTCCTGACTAGTTTACTGGAGGACTCCACCAACAGTGGCGCCCACACACCTCAGGAGGGCAATACAATGGCATGAAGAAACAAGACTGGGGGAGGCAAGAGCATAACTTGTATTACTACTTAGAAAAATGTTCATCAGATGGCCCAGGATCACTCAGTATCCCTTTTTCTTTCAAGGCTGACACTTCCCAGCTCCCTCTGTCTGCAGATTTCTCCCTCTTTGACCATGTGCAGAACCATGAGCACAAAGCAGTGCAAGACCACATGCTTCAACTTGCCCCTGTACTCTCCTTTCCCCAACCATACTTTTACCAGCCTGTCTTCGACGAGTGCCAGCCTATAGATATGTCAGTAAAGCAATCCCTGTCAAGCAAATAGGAGAGACCTACACTTTTATTCTGAGATTGTCCTAAATAAATTTATTGGATTGTGTAATTAATAATTCCTTGCCACCTGTGCTATGCAAATCTTATAGCTATCTTAGAAGTTCCTTAGCATTCCTGATAAAATATTTGCTTTCCATTCTGATGTACAAGATGCAGGTGGTTAGCCTGCGTAATGTTCTTAAGCAGAATGCAGGAGCAGATTGCTCTGCTCATAATCTGCTTATTCCCCATTAGAGCAAAAGTCTGTACTCCCTTCCCCCAGTGACAGGTTATTCCCATCAGGTAGCCAGCCTCAGTATTTGTTGAGGCCTTGGGGATCCTGTTCTGTGCTGTTTGATGTACTATAACATACAGTGTCTCCAAAACTAAATACTGATATCTTCAGTTTATTTGCAGAGACCATGAGCATTTTGTTTGAATCTGTCTTCAAGACTGATCAAGATTTTTAATGCGTTTCTCGTATTTCTCCACAAGGTCTTTATTTGACTTCTTGTCATTTTTTCCCCCACCTGTTCTAGTGAGCTGGACTATTACGACTCTCCCAGTGTCAATGCCAGGTGCCAGAAGATCTGTGATCAATGGGATAATCTGGGTGCCCTAACCCAGAAACGTAGAGAAGCCTTGGAGGTGAGACATATTACAAGTTGGACCTTCAGGATTATGTTGATAGGTCATTTGTGGGAAGCAAGCTCCTGTGGGTACAAGTAATTTCAGCTCATTTGTGAACTCCTAGAACATCCTGGACTGTAAACAAGGGCTACATTTCAGTATATTTAGGCTGTTTTTCTTCCAGCCCAATTATGGTGCCATTTGTTTGCTCAGGCTATTGATTTATTTCTGCTTTTTTTGAGTGTTTTGTCATCTCACTCTGCTTGAAAAGACTGCCTTTGTTTTGTTTTATTTCAAAGAATCTTAGATTTATTTTATTTCTCTCAGAGGAAAAAAAATTTATCCTGTGTGTAATCTCTAATAGCAGAGAGATTTTTACAGTAGTGCTATCCTGGGAACACCAAAAGGTCTGAAAAGAAGGAGCAGCTCAGACAACTCATGTATCTATGTGATTATTCTTCTCTAACCTCTTTTCTGACCTCTTTTCTTATTTTTTTTTTTTTTTTTTTTTGGTGCATGCCCAGAGGACAGAGAAGTTACTGGAAACAATTGACCAGTTGTACCTGGAATATGCCAAACGAGCTGCCCCTTTCAATAACTGGATGGAAGGGGCCATGGAGGACCTGCAGGACACATTCATTGTTCACACCATTGAGGAGATCCAGGTACAGAGCAGTCATTTGCATCAGTTAGGCTGGGATAGAGAGAAGTTGGGGGTCTCCTGGATTCAGAGTGGTGATAAATTTGTAGTTGATGCTTTGGCACTTCTGCTCTATTGAGATAGCCTTACCCAGAGAAACAAAAATGAGTATGTTTTTCCTTGATTTTCTCCAAAAACCTGGACACCACCCTAGCTGGACACAATGAACTGAAAGCAGCTTTTTCAGTGTAATTCCAGAGGCATATTAATGGAAGCCTGAAAATAGAGAGAATCTTTTCAGGTCTTGTGGAATTTTTCTTAACCCACGTGAGCAAAACTTAGTGCTACTCTCAGGGTCTGCAGGTCAGTTCTCCCATGTAATGTCACGTCCGGGTCATTTGGTCCTGCGTGATAGGATGTGCCATGAATACAGTTGTTGTGCTGCCAGCTGGTTTTTGGTACTGAGCACAAGAAAAATCAGAATTGACCACTTTGGTCCTGAATTACCATTTGAAATGTAAGTTGTCTTGCCTCCTGTAAGACAACAAAGACAGTATCTTAGTTTTTTCCCTTCTGAAAGGGTGTTAGGAAAGCAACTTGAGCTATCTACTGGTAATTTTCAAACCTCAGAGAGCAGGAATTACTCTTTCCTGGATCGCAGTGGGGACTTCTATTTCTCCTGCTTGATGGCCTCATGAAAAGAATCCAAGTCAGCTCTTTACCAGAATGGCTGACAGCAGTGTGACCATCAGTGAGACAGCAAATGGGAGACCAACAGGGAATACCATGCAGCCAGGGGGCAGAGGAGTAGTGACATAGTGACTGAGCAGCTAGTTGTTTCTTCCATCCTTTTCTCCTGAACAAAGGTTCATTAAGTCTTTCATAACGCAGAACAAACCTAAACAGCGTTTAAACACTTCTGTCATCTCTTTGTGACTGTTTGCAATATCTTTCCCAGCCCCCTACGCTTGTATTACATCTCCATAGCCAGTGCAGCAGCTGCAAAGTAATGAGTCACCGAGTAAGGAAGGAATTTTACAAAAAGTAGTTGCACTCTGTGTGTTGTGAGAGAGTGGTTAATCATGTGGTTTACTTTCATTCCCTCTTCTATCCACACTGTTCCCTCAGTTATCCCTGCACACACCTGTTTCCCATTTATTTTGCTGCCTCTTTCCCTGCATTTGCTTCCCTAGACTTGATCTTCTAGGTTGCTAGGATGAAGGCCTGTAGAAGCAGTGGAAGATGAGCCAGGATCAACTGGCTTGTCAACTGTCCACAAACTACCAGCAAGCACGCCCAAACCACTGGTCCTTGGAGCACAGCCCAGGCACCACAGCAAGATGGAGAACAGAAAGGCCCTGCTGCATTCAGGGAGAAGGAGCTGTTTTCCAACATCAGGAGTATATGTTGCCTGTGCGAGTTTGCTGTTGGCTGGAAGACCTTCACCTGGTTCTAACTGACTCTGTTCAGACTGAGTCTGACTCCTTTACTCATCTGGAGTTACCTTGGATGTAGAATAAGTACATATTTAGTGGGAGAAGAAAAACATGGCCCATTTAAACTATTGAGACATGACTGTTTTATAGCAATGCTAGTAGTCAGATCTTCTTCCCAAGAGAGCTGATGGGCAGTTACTGAGCAGTGTTGGAAAAATAGTTCCCTTTAACTTATGAGACAGAATTATTCCACAATTTTTTGGTATGTGATCTCGGTCACTGGTCATCGTGGGACAGAAACAGAGGGAAAACAAGACTTCATATCATTTTACTGCTTAAAACAACCCATTTAGTGATGCTGAGAGAACCTGAAAAGTGTGTTAGAGTAGACTGCTTTGTGTCCTGGGAATATGTAAGCTTTTGCAATCACTTCTGCAGGCATCCATTTGCTGAAGAGGTTATTCCGTAAGTAATGCTCTTACCCTCCTTTTGCTGCTGCCTTCCTTCTGCAGGGCTTGACCACAGCTCATGAGCAGTTCAAAGCCACGTTGCCAGATGCTGACAAGGAGCGACAGGCCATTCTGGGAATCCACAATGAAGTCTCAAAGATTGTCCAGACATACCATGTCAACATGGCAGGAACGAATCCTTACACTACGATCACCCCACATGAGATCAATGGCAAATGGGAACATGTGAGTTCTTTCCAACCTTGCAAGTTAGCGAGGGAGAATGTCACTGCTCAACCACTGGGGCCCCAGGAACTGGATTATTTACTCTGCAGTTACCCCCTCATGCTTACTGCTGAGTTTAGTGGAATTTTGTCATTTATTTTTGGCTCAATTGCCATGTGCTTGGAAAGTGGAAGAGATCTTTGATACAAATGCCTGAGGTGTTTCAACCCCTTTTACATGCTATTTTTAAATGAAAGATGCTAAATTTCAAAGCTTTGAGGTTTTCAGTCTTCAGTTGACCTGCAAGTAAGTATAATAGCATCCTTTGTCACCATTCAGCTCCTCAGATGTTTTATCTCCACGGCCAAGTAGCCTTTCTTTGCTGTAATCTTAAAAGAGTAGCTGCTGTCTATAGTAGTTGTGGTGATGATTCTTACTACAAAACAAAATCGCCAAAGTGAGATCCTGCAACTCAGTTAACATGAGCCGCCAAAACCACAACTACTGAATGGAAGCCTCTTCTCGTCTTCCATGTCTGGAGATGAGTTTGCAGTGTGCATCCTACAGCAGATAGCATTCACATTCCACGCCCACCGTGACTTAAATGTGACTTTTCAGTGCAAACACCTACTCCTCCCTCCCGTGCAACAACCTCTACATTTACTGTACACATGCCTTTATGTGTCTAAACTGCACACTTTGTTATGCTTTGCTGTAGGTGCGGCAGTTGGTTCCCAGAAGGGATCAAGCCCTGATGGAAGAACATGCTCGCCAACAGCAAAATGAACGACTTCGTAAACAGTTTGGTGCACAGGCCAATGTCATTGGACCCTGGATCCAGACCAAGATGGAGGTAGTGCTTTGCAAATTTTGAAACACTGTTTTCCTTTGTGATCTTCACTGATATTCTTATCCTTGATCTTTCTTGACCACTGTCACAGCCATTCTTTCTCCCAAGTTGCAGTAAGAGAAACATCATAGAAAATACAAAGAATCCCGAGACTGATATCGATTACTGAAGTGCTTGTACTTTTCTCCCTGTAACTCTTTAGTACCAGACAAAAAGCATGACTTAAGATGGGGAACACTGGTATTTTAAGATTTGTGTTTATATGCAGCAAGTTAAAAACTCTAGATCAGAGACATAGTTTGTGTAATTGCTTTCACAGCAATGGTTTTGATCCACATGACAAAATAAATACAATTAGCATATCAAATATCTTCAGAGGAGACATTTTTAAGGGAGATCTCTTTTTAGGTAAGATTTGAGTTGAAGTAAATGAAGTTGATGAAATGCAAGAATATGAACCTATTACTGATGGCAGAAGCTGGAAAGAAGAGAGTGATTACAGAAATATGTCTGTATGAAGGGACTAAGTTAGTGGCGGACAGTACACCAAAAAAAGATCTGGCTTGTTACATTACTAGCTTATGGACTGCAGTTTCCTTTTCTTATATATCCTTGTGTTAGACACATCTTATGTGATTCACCTCACTTGGAAAATGTTCAGGACTCTGCTAAATTTTTTGCTAACACTGTCTCAGTTTATGTGAAGTAACTGCTCCATGAGATTATTTTTTTTGAATCATCATCCTGTGTGAGAGTGAAATCGCTGCAATAAATGTCAAGCATGTTGAGGCTTGTCCTTTCAGTGGAGTCTTAACTCCTTTGACTTTGCTAATGCAGGAGATTGGCCGCATTTCAATAGAGATGCACGGGACCCTGGAGGACCAGCTCAACCACTTGCGGCAATATGAGAAAAGCATTGTGAATTACAAACCAAAGATTGACCAGTTGGAAGGAGACCACCAGCTGATCCAGGAAGCACTTATCTTTGACAACAAGCACACCAACTATACCATGGAGGTAAAATGTTTTGGCAGCAGATTAGACACCCTCATCTGCTGTGGCCAGGTAGTGTCAGCAACATCTAGCTCAGGCAAAGTGTTGTGGTTCTTAGGAAAATGGAGAGCTTGACAATGTGGCCAAGCATGCAACAACATGTCACTGAATTTCATTTTTGCCTTGCTGTACTTCATACCAATCCATTCCAATGCACTTCCAAATATAGACAACAGAAACAATCTGAATGAGATCAATAGTATTGCTTGAAAAATTGTCAGGTCTCATTTCTCCTGTCACCCTATTGTGGCAGCCTATTAGCTGGGATTAGAAAGGAAAGTGCTGATGATTTTGAGCTGCCACTGCCTGGCAGAAGAAAAAAGTCCAACAGAAGTTTTTTTAAATCTGAGACTGGATTTCTGTTGACAACATGAGGTTTTTTGGGAGCAATCTGAGTTCAACATGAGTCCAGCAGAACACAGACAGCCTTTGGAACTTGTCTTTTGGTTTCTGACCATCTCCATTAAGCAACAGGAGAGGCAGTACAGCACCAGCATCTTCCAAGCACTGTGTTTTTTTGCTTGACTAAGTCCTAGAAGCATTGGATTTGCTTCTGATTTGTGTTAAAGGCCCCCAGTATGTTGGGAGCCTTTCTGACCAGGCAAAGGAACTTTGCAATAGGACCAAGTCTTTCTTAAGATCAGGAATTGGCTTCCTCAGTATTTTTTTTAGGTCAGAATTCAGATTTTTAATATCTGGCTGGCTCACACTGCAGATGAGAAGGAAACTTTTGTGAGAAAATGGACTTCTGCCTTGGACACCAGAGTCATTTAGTTTGCAATAAGTAGCACATTTGATCCACTGGCCTCAGAGGCTGAAGAGCAACTTCTTAATTTTAAAATTGTCCTGACCTCTTTTTCCAGCATATCCGAGTGGGCTGGGAACAGTTACTAACAACAATTGCTAGAACTATCAATGAAGTGGAAAACCAGATTCTGACCCGTGATGCCAAAGGAATCAGCCAGGAACAGATGAATGAGTTCCGGGCTTCTTTCAACCATTTTGACAGGGTAAGTCAGTGCTGACTGCAGCTTGGTAAGCTACAAGCTTTCATGTAGACTACACAGTGCAATAAAAGCAAGCAGTCACTGTCACAAAATAAGATCAATAGAAGATATTTTATTCTTAAAAATGCTGTCAAGCAGTCATTTCTGTGAAGACTGCCAAGTGATCATTAGTCTGGGAGAAGTATGTCTTCACAGGAAACTGCTAAGTTTCCTGGTAAAGCTAAAGTATGGAAAGGTTTGAAGGGTTTTTTAGGTAATTAGACTTTTACCCCATCTTCTCCAGAGAGCAGATAATTATCTTGATTTATAAAGTTCTTTGGACCATCTGTTCTCTACTCTGATATGCCATCTCTGGTATATCTGGTATATGATCTCTGGTATATCTGAGGGCAGCCTGCTCTCAGAGATTGGCAACACTTTCAAATTGCTTAACACTGGCTATTTCAGACCCTCTCTAGCTATCTAAGAAAAATAAACCATGGCTTCTTTTCTTAGAAGAGGGACCCATAAAGTTCTATAGAGATTTTAATTTTGACCTTCATATCATTTACCCCTTCCTTCACAACAGTCTGAAGGTGCAGAACATGAGTTTCCCACCTTCGACTCTCTATTTGATTTGGACATTGACTTTAAAAAGCTGAAACTTCTGAGGAAAGTCACTTAAAATTGTCCCCACCATCCTGTCTGTAGCTTCCTTGATCTGGCGAGAGATGGTGGCAGCACACAGGGGATCTTTAGTGCTTGGAGGCTGTCCTGAGCTAAAATGCTGCAGGGTGGATGGCGATTCTTGGTTCCTGTGGTAGCTTATGTGTTGTTTGATTGGTATATCCAAACACTGGGGGAGTGGGCGTGAGCAAAAGGAAGAGCAGCTGCCAAGCCATGTCGTGCTGTGCTGTACATCCGTGCTGTTTGCAGAGCTGAGCACTTGAAATAGCTTTGCCAGTCAAAGCTCCACCTCATGTGCAGGTCTCATAAATACAGTCATAATGCTGCTCCCCTGAGCTTCAGCTGTTTTTCTTTGTCTATTCCTGGGGTGCCCTGATAGCTAAGCTTCCTTGGGTGTGTTGCCAAACATACCTGCCCTCACCTACTCCTTTAGTGGAACTTTTGACTATAAGATTAAGGCAATGCTTCCCACTGCCTCTGCCTGCTTACCTGCACTCCGGGTTACTAGTGAAACACAGGGCTTTTGACACTGGATAACAAGCAGTGATGCAAGTGATTCACGTGGGAGATTGATATCTTGAGGCTTCTGAGCATCAACTGTTTTTGTCATTCAAATGCTCTCAAGATGGGATGAGCTCTCTGAGAAGGAACTGTTCCAAGAGCATTTTTAGCACATCCTGAAATGTCATTGTGATATCTAATGTTGTGCACTTTTATTTTTCTTCCCTGTCTTTCTATCTGCATGTCATTCTTCCTCTCCCTCTCTCCTCACCCACTGCATGGTGCACCTATTTGTTGTCCTTTCACCTCCCTTTGAACTTCTCTGTGTCTCCCTTCCTTCTGCCCCACACCGTCACCCCACTGGCACTGCATGTCCTGCTGCCTGGCACACCGCATAACCAGGACCACTCCGGCACACTTGGCCCTGAGGAATTCAAAGCCTGTCTCATCAGCTTGGGTTACGATATTGGAAACGATGCACAGGTACTGAATGCTAGTGGTGAACACAGACAGATATTAAACTGTGAAAAAATAACAGGTTTTTCCTTTCTTTTCTTGTTTGTCTTAATCCGTCGTTGTTCTTGTGTTGGACTATATATACATCACTTTTCTATACTGCTTCCTCTCTAAATGTACTTTGATACCTATTCCTTTTTAATTCCCTAATTTTTTGTCTTGGGAGAATTCCTTTTATGTCCTCAAACCGTTCAATTTACTTCTTTGTCACTTAAAACTTTTCTCGTCCATCCCTCAATCTGTCTTCCGTGATATCTTAATTCCTTTTCTTCATCATCAATATGTTTCTTGTGTGTAAACAATTCCATGTCCAAACCTACCTTTGCTTCTTCATGGTTTCACAAACTACCTTTCCTCTGTTGTCTTTCATTGTTCTGTAAATCCTTTCTTCCATCTTCTCCCTGCTGAATCTCATTCTTTGTAATGTCTCCTATGGGTTCACTTCTTCCTGGACTGGTCTCCCCTTTCTCTCTTGGCTTTTTCCATCTTTGTATCATTCCCTGTAGAAGAAGACTGGTATGATGGATTGTGAAGATTTCCGAGCCTGCCTTATCTCCATGGGTTACAATATGGTAATGTAGAGCCCTCTGTCACTCCTATTCAAAGTGATTCTTTTAGGTACCTTCAAAAATAAAGGGACAATGAGTAATGAATCAAGGTAAATATAGCCTTATTTTCCAATATTATCACTAATGGATGTTAAAACTAATCTTAGTTGTACATGTAAAATTCTTGTCTCACAGTGGTAGCTAAAGGTAAAAAAAATGGAAATTATTGTCTAATTCCTGTGTGGTTCAAATAACAATTGTATTTATCAAACTGTGTAGCTACCAGTGGAAGAAACAATAAACTTCCTCATACTGGTACCTGCACTCTGCACAGCACACACAACCTCCCCCAGCCTTGAGTGTCAGTTGAACTTATCGTGAAGTGTATACAAGACCTCATTTCTGAATACACTCAAAACACTGCTCCTCTCATTCCTACCATTTGTTCAAGTTCCAGTCATTCTCCCCATGACTTTTTTCCTCACCAGAGTATCTGAATATTCAGAGAAGTAACATGTGGCACCTTGACAGGTATGACAACTAATAGAAAGAGCTTCACCAAAGACTGATGCTCACCAAAGGGCAGAAGAGTGCAAATATATTCAGCTGCACTCTCAGTGTCTTTGCTCCTGATATCAGGCAAAGCAGTGTTTAATCATCTTACTCATCAGCCCAGACTCTTCAGTGTAGCATGCCAAGACATGGTAACATTTGATTAGGTGCCTTAATTACTCTTGAAGGTATACTGTTCTAGATGTGTTAGGAGAGCCTGTTCCCAGGAGAAGACTCTACTCTGCTCTCCCCTCCTTCTCTAGAGAGTCCCAGGGATGAGAATAGATGATCTTGGTTTATATACAAAAAGGAATGCAAAAACCTGCACTACAAGGTTTTGGCTTCTGTAGCAAAACTTTGCTGAAGGATCTTCCCTGTAAAATCTACTTCCCTGGGCTACTCCAGATATGCAAGTCCTTCTTTCCAAAGCTGCCTAGTAAATATGAGTAAGATAACAATGAAATATCCCAGAGACATTTCTCTAGTGGTTTCTGTTTTGTCAGCTGAAGAAAACTGTAAAGGTTTTCTTTAAGTAAATGAAAGTAAAAGGATTTGAGGAGTGCAGATCTTCAAATACTGCTACAGACATCTAGCACAACATGTATAGAGAAATTTGGGTCTTCCTCTGAAGTCTGTATGATATTGTTCCATGATAGGAGCGTTGTCCTAGAGCTAGATGGAGCAGGATGTTATCCTAGGGCACAGTTGACAATATTTTATTCCAAAGGACGAACGAGTGGGAAGTATTTGTACGCAACAGCAAGCTAAAAAAGAACATCCTGGTTACAAAAAAAAAGCAAAGGTGGTTTCTATTTGGCTTTGTTTTTCTAGCTGTGAGATGGGCTGCTGAACAGTTTCTCCTCACTTTCATAGCACTGCTGCCCAAATGTCCAGGCTTACATAACTCTCTTGTTCCCCAGGGAGAGGCAGAGTTTGCCCGCATCATGAGCATTGTCGACCCTAACCGTTTGGGTGTAGTGACGTTCCAGGCCTTCATCGACTTCATGTCCCGGGAAACAGCAGATACTGATACTGCTGACCAAGTTATGGCTTCCTTCAAGATCCTGGCTGGAGATAAGGTCAGACTCCACACCTTCATTTCCTGCATCTGCATGGCTCCTGCTTTTCTTTTTCTCTCTTGTCTCTGAGAGAAAGTGTTGAGGGAAGCACTCCCCAGTGTGGACGGTATTTTCACAGGAACATTCTGTAGTGCTGGAGGAGTGCAAGGTTAAAGCGTGGGTTAATGAGCAGCCTGCCAAGGCACTCAAAAGTCCTGTTCAGCTCTCAGTCAGAAGTTTGCTGCCCACTCTTGCTTTAAAATTTTAATTAAGAGCTTGGTCGCGATTTGTTATTTTAAAATGAATAAGTTCAACAGACGGTTCTTGATTAGTCTTGAAAACTATTAATTACTGACAGCTGTAAACTTGAGATGACCTTTCTCAGATATACTTGTGTCACTATCAGTTGTTATACAACCAACAGATTTTCGTTGAGGATATGCTGTATTTGCAAGAGGAGCATCTTTTAATCACAGAAATTGGTCGAAAGTAGGAAAACTCAGGGGATGATACAAAAAGTAATAATTTTCTGAATTTACATCATCAGTGGAAGCAGCTGATAAAAGAATATGTAATCTTATTTTTCTTACATGCTCACTAATCTTATATGTAACTGAACAAATAACATGTACATGTAATATTAACATATTTCTATATTTGCTAATTATTTATCTCACATGAAAAGTTGGATACCACTTTTCAGATTATAATGAGTTGCCCTTAAATCCAGTACTGGTTTCTATGTTTCACTAAGAATCTTTTTGTAATCATGATGTAGAAACCCCTGATACCGGTCCTTTAGACATCTACCTGGCTGAAGCCAGTTCTATTGTCTTTTGAGGCCTGAAAATTCCATGTTATTCAGATAAACTAATCACTGAGGTACTTTGGGATGCAGTATTGCTTATTAACTCATTTATTCTGTACAGTATGTTAACTATACTTGTCAGTGTTTAATATGCTCTGGTGACTATAACATTAAACAGTATTTCATTATGAAGAAAAATACCTTTTACCCAGTCATTAAACTGAAAAGCAGGGGGAAAAAATAATAAGAAGTCACAGGAGGGAGAAGGATGGTGTGAAACCTGAACTGTTGTTCAGACAGACCGAAAATGCCCATGAGTCAGTTAGCTAAAGACAACATATTGATTAGCAAACAGGCAACTACTGTTGCCCACTGCATGGAGAGAAGCCAAGCTTCTCTCCAGAAGTCCAGAGTCTCCAGAAGACCAGTGTCCATAAGTTTTGCTTGCTTATTAAAAATGTCTGCAGTGAAAGGCGAGGATTGTTGCTGGAACTGTGGAAGCAATACAAAGTGTTTGCTTGTCTGCTGCCTGCATTGGTGCCACCAGCAAGAGCTAGAGGGGATGGCCCCTTCCCTTGTTCTGAAGAGAGGGAATGGCAACTCCCAAGCAGCACAAGCAGTTGTTACCTCCTGATGGTGAGGGATAGCATCCAAATTATATTACTGCTGCCTCACATTTGCTTTCAGCAGGACCTCCTCTGTCAACAGGAAGGCACAGTTTTAAACTAACAAGTTACCTTACTTACCTCCAGGTGTTTTCTTTATGTGCGCTGGCATCTCTCCTGCAAAACCAAGTTTTCTCTCTGTAAAAACCTCCTCCTTGTCCATATGGTAGGGAGAGAGCGCATGTCCTCCCAAGGCATAAGCGCAGAGAGCTCTCTGTGTGGGTTTATGTCCCCAGTATAGTTGTTGAGGTCCTGTCCCTGAGTGTTGTCTGCTGCCCTGGTGGGAGAGGGAGTGGTTGTCCCTCTGAGGAAAGTCAGTTTTCTGAAAGTAATGATTGCCTTATTATTTGTCCTTATTGCAGAACTACATCACTGTGGATGAATTACGGCGGGAACTGCCTCCTGATCAAGCTGAATATTGCATTGCTAGAATGGCACCCTACAATGGCCGTGATGCTGTACCCGGTGCCCTGGACTACATGTCCTTCTCCACAGCGCTCTATGGCGAAAGTGACCTTTAACTTTTTTTCTCTCCCACCACACGCTCCCTCCCCTCTCCCCCGTCCAACATACCCTACTTTCTCTTTGCAAAGCAACTTCTGCTCTGCTCTTTTTTGTGTTACCCTCTTTTGCTTCAGATAATCGATCACATTTTTAAGTAGGGGGGGGAGGACATTGACATGGCACCACCTACCTTGCCCTTGAAATAACAGTTTACAAAATTATTTTGTGCAAAAAAGTTACGTTTTAAAAAGAACAGACATATTTTATTATAGAAAAGGTATTTTTCTCCACCAGATTGAAGCTTAAAAAGAAAATGTTAAAATATTGCACCAAATATTTTTTGTTGTGACATAGAAAGTCAAGCACAATGTTACATTCCATCCTTTCCAAAATGAACCAAACTATGACAAAACTCCACCTGTTCTGTTAACTATTACATTTGCGTATGTCTCTCTTATCACATTTATCTTGGGAGGGGGGAAGGCACACAAGTGCATGTATTTGCTGGTTCACTCATTTCATGAAGATATTTTATGATAAACTTTTGAAATTGCTGTGTTTTCTAGGGAAAAAATAATGTACACAGCTCATTTTTTCATATTTAATTAAAAAATACAATACGCCTCCTATGTTATCAGTGCACAACTTTTTTTGTTCCTGAGCGTTGTCTGGTTTCAGAACATGAAGCTTGAGAGTTGATAACTTTGATATTGCTTGTCACAAACCATATTAAAAAATTCTTGTGATAACAACTTTAGACTTTATTCATTTGTATAGTAAAATTGTTTACCCTATTTAGTTTAAAACAACATGATGAAGAGAATCCAAAATTAATATTTTTAACTGAAATTACAGTACTTTTAAAGGTATACTTCCCTGCCCCATAACCTTTTCATTTTTACTGAGTGGTGTTGGAATTTTCACAGCTTTATGACCACTTTAAATCCCTGATACACCCATATCTCTAGGAACAGTATTCTTGTTATTCCTTAAAAACCAGGACAGAATGAGTTACTAGATCTGTACAAACAACCACCGTGTCTTGAACCTTCTGTGAAAAATTAATCCACTGTTCCATGCTCAGCACTGAATATCTTGCTGGTTTTGATAACCACATCTTTTGACATCATAAATTCCTCTAGAGATCATCCTTCTGTTGGATATAGAAAAGAAACCAGCCTTAGGAACAACTCCTTTGGGACCTGTAGTGAGTCATGTGCCTGAAAATCAGCAAAGGAAGCAGCTAATCCTTCCAGCCATCTCATATTACAGGTGCATTTCCTGCCCTCCCACAGCTTTTTTAGGAAACAGAGGGTCAGGAGTAAAAACTACATTACTGCTTCATGACGTGTTTCAATTAAGTGTTTTATAGGTGTAACTAGCTAAGTCCTGAGGAAGGCATTATACATGGTGGGTTGGAGTTCAGCACAGCTTTGTGGTTAATTTCTGACCTTCAGGAGGACACAGTAAAAATCACATCAACGTGTTGTGATGTATCCCAACCTGACAGTATCTGCCTATTGTATTTGGGAGAGGGGATGCTAATATCTGCTACCACACTGCTTACAGGAGACAGCAAGATCTGTGTTCTCCTGTAGACTGGATAACAAGTTTACAGGAAGCATGGTAATAAATGCCATTTAGCTTCATATATAGATAAGGCCAGACTGCACTCACCACAGTTTGTCTCCAAAGGTTTAAGAAGAGACAGTTCATGTAACTTACCTATAATTGTGTTGTTAATGAGGGCTGGAGTTGAGCTGAAGCTGAATTTTCTGTGTATGAAACCATGATACTGACTAGTCTGGAGGGGTTGATATGAGTTGTCAGTAATGTAGGACTTGCAGCCACATCAGTATTTAATTCTCTCTAGACTCATTTTTAGCTATATCACTGCCATGTTGCTACAAATTAGACTGTCCTCTTCAAAGAATGGGATGTTTGGGAATTGGATTCCATTGCCATGTGTTAATGTACACAGCATAGGTTATCTCTTTGAAAGCTAAAACAGCAGAGAGGAAGACTACAGGCCTGAGCAGATAATCTATATTGAAGTTTGCTCAGAATATCCATTGCCATTGCTTTGATAAACCTCTTTCCTCTTCCACAGTAGCTGTCTTTTCCTTGGTTTGTGGCATCTGTAAAAGGACATTTGCACTGTCAAAAAAATTGAGGATCTCTGTGTTGTACCCACTTCCAGGAGACTCAATGATACATATTTTTCATACCTTTTTTTTATTTACTTAAATGATAAAACTGAGGGGGCGAGGGGGAAGGAGCAGAATATCTGTTGGGATATTTAATGACCACTGTCTGGAGAAAAGATCCATGTAATTTTGAAAAAGGGCTGCAAAAAGCATAACTGTGCTGTGGGCCATCACCTCAGGGTGAAGCTACCACTCTGAGAGTGGAGACAAATTATTTTGAATGATCCTGGTGACCACTCTGCAAGTCCATACTTGGAGATTCCAGATGTCTTTATAAAAAGAGCATTGACAGCATTGCACTGTATGACCCAGTTTCACACAAAACCCCAGATGGGTGTAAGTATTCCTAGTTTTATGAGACAGAAAGAAGGTGGCTCATAACTGCTCACATCACAGATTGGTGGCAGTGTACTGTGAGGGTTCCAGCCTTGCTAATGTCGCTCCATTGGCAAGCCAGCACTGCATCCTTTGGTAAAGTTGAGGTGTCAACAGCATCAGAAAGGCCTTCCCTGTGCTTCTGAGTAGTTGAATAGAGTTAAAAATATTGACAATAGGTGTGCCTAAAATATATTAGTATTTCTTCTCAGGTGGCATGGCCTCTGACAAATTGGCTGGAGTTTACATGACCTGGTCTTTCTCTCTTGGCTGTAGATAAAGCCTCCCCATTCCCATCCCACACAAGGAGGAATGCTAGGATGCTGCAAGATGTTCACCTTCTTCATGTGCAACACAATGTTTATCTTGCAACCATGTGGCCTAACAGTCTCTGGCAGTTAAGATGCTGAAATTTGAAAACAGCTTTTGGTATTAGGCTCATGGTTTTGCAGCTAACGTGCCATTCCTTAGCCAAGTCCTGACATCAGCCTTGATGAAATTAATCTCTGGAAGCAGCTGTTTGCAGCTCAGTGACTGTCCCTTCCTCTGCCAAGAACAGAAGCAGCAGACAATCCACCTTAATCTCACACCTTCCAATAACGGGAAAACCATTATTGTCAATCTGCCATACTCTCTACTTTGAGGCATGGAAATTGAAATAATGCTTTTGCAAGAAATTAACCAAGAAATGCCTTTCATGATCATTGATATCTTTGGCTGCTGAGATCTCAGTACCTGCCTCAGCCTGACTGTTTGACAGTACAGGGGCAAAAACTCTTCAGTGCTCAAAAAACGTGGGTCTGTCTTGCCTGCCAGAATGTCAACCCCATTTCCAAAAACCTCTCATACCTATCTTGTGACTGTGTGTGTTCAGTGCTGCCAGCATCTGGTTTGAAGCAGAGTCGAGGAGCAGAGCCAGGAGTCTCAGAAGACAATGAAAGGAAACTGGTCTGCAACCTTTAATGAACTTGGTTTCAAAGAAGTACTCATATATCCATGGAAATTCCATCCAGATGAATCAGACTTACTGGTCTTATCAGGGAAAAAATGGAGAGGGCAAGGAATAAGGAGTGGGTGAGTGTTTGTAATGGCTGTGAAAAGGGACAGCTCAAACTAAATGACTTGTTAAAAACCAGAAAGCAGGTACAATTTTCATACCATAACAAGATTATTTGTACAACATTACTTGCACTACAGATGCTGGGGTAGGACAGACTAGCCAAGTACAAAGAAATTTTAATCATGTTGAATTGATTAAACTGTTGAGGTGACTCCGGCTACTGAAAGGGTTGCTACTGTGTAAACCCTTAAAATCCATTGCATTATCTCTAAGCTACTGGGAAAGTCTTAGCATAATAAACATAGATTAGCAAAGGCTAGAACGTGTCCTGATGCAAACAGGCAATCAGAACATTCCCCTTCAGGCACTGAGAAAATGTGCTCAGTGCTGCAGTCAGTAGCGTAGTCAGTCATTGTGATGAATAAAGTTGGATGATTGCACCTTGTACAGGGAAGGATGTTCTCTAAGGCTATTTCAAGTAGATTTAAATCTCAGTAATTTAAAACCACTGGAAATGCAAGGAGAAAAATAATCTTTTCTATATTCTGAGGACTCAGAGCCATAATAGACTACATCTCACCAATAAGATACTGAAATGGATTCCTCCCATGTCTTTGAACAGCATACAAGAGTCAGGAAATAATTTCTCAGTTTTGTTCTCTGATTTCTGGGACATACATGCAAGAAAATATGTTGGCAGAAACTGCGCTACCTCCCATATCTGTCTTATCTCTTCTCAGCAAGTCTGTTTGCACCTGATTGCTATTAGTCAGCAGTTCACATCCTGGTGACCTAGCAAGCAGTCGAGCAAAATCCTGAGGAACTCTAGCTATTGTCATACCTAGTGACCCTGATGCTGTCTGGAAAAGCATGATCTCTCACTACTGCTTTGGGAAACATCTAGTGCTATTCCCACTGTGCAAATAAAGAAGGCACATAGGGAAAAGGGCTAGATGTCACTAGAAGGTAGAAATGCGAAGCCTTTATTTACAACTGCAATCCAAGCAGTCTCTGTTCAGCTGCTGCCCGAGTCTGGAGGTATTGCTCACTAGGCTTTTCCCTGTTGCACCTAAGCCTTCTCTGTACACCTATGTTTCTGCTTTGGGGCAGGCTGGAGCGGGCCATTGAAACTGCTGGACACCTGGTCCCCTGTAACAGTTCCCTTTAGGGCCCAAGCACTCCTCTCGCAAATACCCCACATCACAATATCCTGGGGGCCACAAATCTCACCCTGAGTACAAAGACCAGTACAAACCCGCAAGACTGGTGGATTCCTTTGCAAAGTCTCAAGGTGGGTTTGCCACCCATTTGCTCCATAAAAGCCTAATTGCCTAAAATATCTTCACATGAGGAGAGGAACACAAGTTCAGTGCTTCATCCCTACCTCCCAGCGCTACACCCTAACCAGGAGAAAACCTAATAGGCTGGGCCAGGGAGCATCTCCTCAGCCTCACTCTATCTCTCTCTCTGAAATAAATAAGCACTCAAGCAATAGGAAAGAAAGCATGAATCCATATCCTCATGGTTTAAGCATTCAGTTTGCAGAAAGAATGCTGCTTCTCTGTCCCTGACAGAGGTATTTTTTAGGTATTTCCTATTAAGCAGTCAAAGGATAAAGACCCTTAGGGTGGGAAACAAGCCCTAGGATGCCTTTCCCAGCACCCCAGCCACTAGGTCTCTCCTTACACTTGCTCTCCCTCAGTTTTCCGCTCCATAGTGGCAAAATTTGAATGAGAGGAGCCTCCCTCCTCTACCACCACAGGCTCAACTGTGGTTAGGACACTGGCAGGTGGGAGCCTGAATCTTTAATCTGAGGAAGACAGAAAACTCAAGCTTCCAGAGTAATGGGTATTTTAAACAATAGGCCATTTTACAAAATGTAGCTGTTGGTCTGAACGTGTCTTTTGGCAGCCAAAGAAAAGAACAAGTCCTAGTTAGTCCTTGCTAGAAACAGATGTTGGCACTCTTCTTTGAGACAAGACCAAGCTCTGGTTCCCAAGTGGAACAAGGCTCTGGTTTCCTAGCTGCAGAGAGGTGCATCTGTACTGACCAGGGGCAGGATGTTTAGACCTACACATCTCCCCAGTGCTTCCTAGCAGCTTCTCATTCATTCAGTAGCATGTGGGCATTTTTGGTCCCCAGATGTCCTGTACAAGATAGCTCTAGGTCTTGAATGGATTCTTCCTGGACAGCTGGCACCTCTTAGGTGCTTCAGGGTTATTGTTTCCAGGCAGGAATGACTTACCTGTGGTCCTTAGGAAGGTTCACAGTGGAGCAATGAACTGGGCTCAGCTCTGTCACATTCCAGTCTAAGTGCTGCAGTCATCCTACAACTATTTAAAACCTTTTCCCAGACCATTGATGTAGTTCTTTAATTGCTATTGTGGCTTTTTGTATGACCCTGTGGCTTTCATTGTACAGATTTGCCTAAAACCAAGGACTACTTTAAACTGCAGAGTTAAGAAAGCATTTTATACCTTCTTTATTATTAAGCACATTCAAACATCACCACCATCACTTTAATGAAGAATTTCTCTCCTGCTACTTCTTACTTGAGTAGGACATAGTACTTAATCTGTGGTACTGAGCCACAGCATCCTGCTTTCTTTTACAGAGAAAATAAAATGTCTTCTTCAGGGAAGTGAGAAAGCAGTTCATTTATCCCAGCAATAAACAGATTGTGGTTTTTCAGTATCCTGATTCCAGATAAGTATTTGTTTACATTTGTAGGTGTGCAGTCAGGACACTAGTAGCTCCCAGTGGGCTTTCAGATGTGCTTCTGAGAGACCAATCTTTTTGTGCAACCAAAATAATGAGGGAACGAAAACACAGCTTTATTACTAAAGTAATAAAGCATGTGTGTGATAGCTTCCAGAAACACTACCCATACACTAGAGGCAATGCTACAGATTCTCCTAATGATATATTTCATGCCTTTTACCACCCATGCAGAGTGTCCACAACCAAGAAAGGGAAAGCAGGACTCCAGCCCAGCTCAGGCACTGCTGGAGCAGCCGGAGCTGCGTTCCAGACGCACAGCTGCATTCTTTCCCACTGACATGACCCCAGAGGCTGCAGAGATGTAGGATAAAACCGAAAAAGCTTTAATTGGGCTTCTAGTATGACATCTTTATTATTGCCAGCAACTCCAATCCTTATTACTCCCATACCATTCCAAGACTGCCACCTAAGGAACTTTTTTTGTGCTTCTGAGCTTCATAATGCAGCAGTTCAAGCACACAGGCACACAGAGACTCTGCTGCTGCTCCTGTAATAGTCCAGCTCTGCCACCTACATAGAATTTGCACAGAAAGTCACAGTGTTGCCATTTTGAGTGTCCAGGACAGTCTTATCAAATAAAGAAGTAAAATAAACATTGTATTCAAAGTTCTAAGACATACTTGCACCAGCTACAGCCACCCACATTTTCTTTTTTAATCACAGTTAGCTGTGTTCAGCTGTCACATTCCTCCATTTTCTTACTAAATAATAGTTCACATCAGCTGCTTTGTGATAAAAGTCAACAGCATCCTGGGCTGCATTAGTCAGAGCACTGCTGGAGGGTCAAGGCAATTGATCTTGCCCCTCTATGCAGCACTGGTGAGGCCATACCTGGAGTGTTGTGCCCACAAAAGAGACATGGACTTGGTGAAGCAAGTCCAGCACAGGGCCACAAAGATGACTGTGGGACTGCAGCATCTCTAATATATGGAGAGGCTAAGAGACCTGGGATTGTTCAGCCTGGAGAAGACTGAATGTGTATCAGTACCTAATGGGAGGGAATGAAGAAGAGGGAGCCACACCCTTCTCACTAGCATCCACTGATAATTGAAACCCATGACATTTTATCTGAACACAAGAAAACACTTTTTTTACTCTAAGGGTAGTCAAACACTGGATCAGGTTGTCCAGAGAGGTTGTGGAGCCTCCATCTGGGGAGATATTAAAAAGTTGAATGGACAAGGTCCTGGCAAGCTTGGGGGATTGGACCAGATGATCTCAAGGGGTCACTTCCAACCTAAAAGATTCTGTTTATTACATGGATGTTGAATGGATAGGTTATCTCCATCCTGAAGAATAGAGGGCAGTAAATTTCAACGATGCCTAAATTTAACATACAATATCATAAATGTAACTAAGATATTTACTCCAAGTTAAAGCAGGAAATACAGACATGATGCTGTCAGACAGTGGGGGAAAATGTGCAAACCAAACTGTCATTATATTTTAAAGTACTTGGACAGTGAAGACTTAATAAGCTATGCTACACTGAAGGAACAGCTAACAATTTTTATCTTGATCATCATACTGTAAAATGTCATTAATGACACTGTAAGAATTCCACGAAGTGAGTACATCTGATACTGATATATCAGGAAAGTAGTGTGCTGTTTATGCATGGAAAAACTGCTTCTGCCCTACAGTCCTGGATCTTCACTAGCCACTTTTCCCCACCCAGGGTTTCCCCTTGGGGTCAGTGACATTATAGCGGTATTGTGGTTTTATACAAAGCAGTGCAATTCTGTGTGCTGAAGAGGAGAAGAAGGTGGTAGTAAGGGGCTGGCCACAGCAACCTTTTATTGGCAGAACTGAGTGGCTAAGTGTAACACTTCAGATGAGTTCTTTGGACGTGTGACTTTGCTCCCCCACTTATTAAGCAGAAGTGACACCCAACTTTCTTTGCCGTGTCTTAGTCAAAAGTCAGAGGCAGTTCAGCATCAACAGCTTGCCCAGAGACGCTGTGGGTGCCCCATGCCTGGAAACGCTCAGGGCCAGGTTGGGTGAGGCTCCGAGCAGCCTGGTTCATAAGAGCTGTCCGTGTCCCGGGCCTGGCGCTGGAGCGAGATGACCTCCGGGGTGCCTCCCAACGGCCCCTCCGCGCCTACACCTCCCGTGGTGCCGCGCGGCGCGGCGCGGGCGGGGCGGGTGAGCGCAGGCGCAGTGGCGTGGCGGCGGTCGGAGCAGCCGGCAGCCATTGTCGCCGCGGCCGCACCGAGGCTCCGCACGGCCCGCAGGACTCGCCGCTCCGTGACGGTGTGTGGCGGCCCCTCCTTTGCTTGGGGGAGGCCGGGGCGGGCGCGGGGAGCCACCGGCGGGGTTCTGGCGGCCGGGCCCCGTGGTGGGGTGGGGACGGGCCGAGGTGGGGGAGCCGCGGGCGGAGGCCGCGCTGGCGCCGCGCGGCGCCGCAGGCCCGGGCGCTCGGTGGAGCCGCGGCCGGGCAGGCCCCGCGCTCCATCGCTGCCCCGCGGCGGGGAAGGCTGATCTCGGCGGGGTGGCCGGGAGCCGGCGGTGTTTGGAGGCGAGCACAAAGCTTCGAAGAGCCGGAGGGGCCGGCGGCTCTGCGTGGGCCGGCGCCGCGGTGGCGGCGGGCCTGTGCACAGGGCCCTCCTGCCTTGGGCAGGCGGCGGGCCTGGCGCAGCCCCGGCTCATCTCGGCCGCTCGAAAGGAGGGAGGAGCAGATGGCCGGTTGCTGCTGGGCCGTGCTTCTCGACGGCTTTTCCTTATTTTGTGAGACGCCTGCGAGCGAACTCGGCGGGATTGCGGTAGGAACAACGTGTGAAGCTCCGCGCCTTGCAAGTGTCAATACAGATCTCGCACCCACTGTAGTCTCTGATGGTTGAGTAAATAACCCGCAGGCGAGTTTTTCGCTCCTCTTTTGCCTGTCTGTGACAGTTTCAGTGGTGGTCAGTTCCACCTACCTGCCCCGTATTCATTTCCTTCTGCGATTAGTCTCCCCACCTTGTTTTCCTACATCTAAAAATACTGAACAGCAGCTACGCAGTCGTTTTAATCTTTCAGATCTGTGTAGCTCCCCAAATGAGCGCTATTGCCAGAGTGGCTATTCTTGCCGTGTTTTAAAGCACACAGTTACGTAAGGCTGTCGTTTCTCTGCAAGGGCTTGCCTTTCCCGTAATACCCGCTGCTGGCCTTCCCAGTGTTTGCGTGGTAAGGGTGCACCAGGGAAACCGGGGTACTCCACACTTCGCGAGGGAGGTGAACCAGTCCACTGAACTGAATTTCTGTGTGGGCATTAAAATGCACGTGTGAGCACAAAAGAGAGGATGGCTACAAAGGGCAGCGTTGTGGAGGAAGCACAAAACTTTCCACATGAAAGTGATTAAATAAATAGCCATCACCTCAGGTCGTGATTCGGGGATGTCTGAGGTGAGTCTGAATGCTGTCACAGTTCAACCCCTCGCCCCATAAAAAGCCCAGTACCCAGTTTTCCAAAATTTTGGCACTTCTCAGATGGCACAGCGAGTCTGAGTAAAGAAACTAATCGAAAGAGACCTAATGGGGGTTCGTTAAATTGCGCTAATTCAAAATACTGTGTCCAAATTGACTGGAATTATTTTCACAACTAACATGATATGTTGTCTGTTTACTCTGCCGGCTTTACAGCCCAGTATTGTAAGGCAAAGTCACATCATATTTTCATTCCATACGGCTTGGATTATTTGCTTATTGCATGACAGCGAGCTCACTGAGTGAGCCAAGTAATATTTTCAAGTTACAAGAACTTAAAAAATTTCTAAATCACATAAACTGAAAAAGTGACACCTCAGGGTAAACAATGGAGTTTTCATAAAGTGTCTCAAATTATGTATCCTAGATCAGTAAATAGTTTTAAAAATACGAATATCCAAAATAGCGATTTTTTAAATTTTTGCTGTTGTTGAAATCTCATAATGAAAAAATGTTTTTTCAGAACCTGGCAGACTGTTAAAATAAGGTATTTATGGTTACTGGAAATGGAAACAATTTGATGATGACCGTTTATCTCTTTTATGCTAATACAGCTTTTATTGCAGCAGTTCTTCCAGGTGAAAGCAAAATTTTTATGTTTATATTTCAATGTTTAGCATAACAGTTTTGTTCTTTTTTTTTCAACTGCTGCTAGCCCAGTAATTTAATCTTTGAGGTTGGAGATTAGGGTTTTCTTTCATGCTTTGTGATACAAGAATCTTACTAGTCTGACAGCAAACAAAAATGTTATTTCAGGTATAAGAAGTCATTAAATTACATGCTTAAAAAGGAGAAAATGGGGAGTTCTGTGTGGGTTCTAGCAGAAGTCAGCAAGAGAGGATTTTTTCACTTCTCTTACTATAGAGAATTGGGTTTTTAACATATACCTGGAGGACAGTAAAATCAAATCCTATTAAACCAAGATTTCTGAGATGTAAAAGTGAGCTTAATGACCGTTTTTTAGGTTTGTTAATCTGATAAACAGTGCTGTTTTCTTTCTTAGCATCAACTTTAAGATGAGTGGCTGCCGTGTCTTTGTTGGACACTTGAGCTCACGTGCTCGTGAACGGGATGTGGAGAAATTCTTCAAAGGATATGGTCGCATACGAGAAATCCATCTAAAAAATGGATTTGGATTTGTGGTTTGTAATAACCTTGTTTTCCTTTCTCTTGCTTGTAGGTATTGACCTTGCTAGGCTGATGTCAAGGAAGGGAAGATGATTAAGAGAATAATAGTTGCAATGGGAAATGGAAAATATTAGTATACATTTCAGACCGCTTTTCAGAATTTGGGATTACAGTCCCAGTTTTGCTCAAAGTCTTGGTAATATTCTAGCTGCATTAAATACATTGTTTTATCAAAGGCTTTCATGGATTTAAAATTTATCTCTCATTTCTGAAGACTGTATAAATATCCTGTTATGGCAGTGCAAAATTTTACAGAGTCCTCATCTGGAGAAAAGTTTATACAGAACCACTTATGTTCCTCTCTCGCTCCTTATAAGCTGTCGTATAACAAGTCTGCTTGCTCGTATCTCTGAATCACGGCCTGACATAAAACCAGAGTAGTTGGCTAAGACAACAGGTATAACAGATGCTTGCTGGTGGACTCAAGCAGCACAGCTTTTGGTTCTTATAGCTGAAGTTAGTCGCATTCACCATCAGTACATGTTAACAGGGCCTATGTGTCTGTTGCACTGTTGAATGAAATAGATGGTTCATTGGATTTCAGTTTCCTGGCACTGCTTTCTAGAGCTCTATGCTCCTAAACTGTTGTCCAAATTTTGCGGTTCTACAGGTTCCCAAATTGACTCAGGATCAGCCCATCTCTTAAATATTACCTCCTGAGAACTGAGAATTAGCTGTTCCGCAGCACTGAGTTCAAAGTGGAAAGGGTGATAACTGCCCTCACACTATGGCAGGTTTACGTGCCATTCTTTCTGCCAAGATCAGTCCCTTGAGTGAAGTTACAGGAAAAGAAAAAAAAACAGGCTTTGCCTACTTTAGCCTTTTATGAGTATTGTTCCTTAATGCCTACACATGCTGGTTCCTGGTTGTCCTGCAGTATGAGCTACTTCTTGTTGACTGCCAGTAGGTAAATATGTGTCTCTTAAAGTCCGGAGGTAAATGGCTGATCTAGACGTGAGCCTGGGTTTATTTAGAGTGCTTTTTCCAATTGCCGCTATTTCTCAATCCCCTTTCCCTGAGTGTTGCTCTTCTCTTCTTGGGCAGGGCTGTTGACTCATTCAGGAACAACTTCTGTTCAAATCCTGTAAGCAAGTCAGTCAGTCCTCCCTCCTCTCTTCTCTGGTTCCCAGGCAGAACCATTTTCCTTTCAGAGCTCACTAATAAGATTGAATAATTGTCTCATAAATGTATCTAAAAATTTTAATTGTTCTCAGGATAAAATTTTTTTTCCTTACAACTGAACAAACCTTTCCCCCCCCCAGTCATCCCATCACTCTGCACCCACATGAGGAAATCATTGCTGTTGTCAATGTAACTGTGTTTTAGGTTTTGGAAGATTCTGACTGGATCTCCTTGGAGCTGCCCTTTCTTCAGGCTGAACAAACACAGCTCTCTCAACCTTTTTTTGTTCTCCAGCCTTCTGATCAGTGTTGGTGGCCCTCTGCTAGCCTCATTCCAATTTTTCAATGTCTTTCATGAGCTGGAGGGACCAAAACTGGACACAGTGTTCCAGGTGTGGCCTAACAAATGCCAAGTAGGGTGGGATAACTGGATCCCCTGGTCTGCTGCTTGTGCTCCTACTTATGCAGCCCAGGATGAGGTTTGCTTTCATTGTAGCAAGGCCACACTGCTGACTCATGCTTAGCTGACTTTCCACAAGGATTTCCACGTCCTTTTCGGCAGAGCTACACTCCAGCCACTCAACCCCCAGCCTGTTCTGCTCTTAGGACTGTTTTAACTCAGGTGCAACACTTCATGTTTATATTTTGTTAAAACTTGTGATTCTTGTTTGCCTTACCTTTCAGCCTATCAAGGTCTTTCTGTGGGATGGTTTTTCCTTCTGGTATATCTGTTTCTCCTCCCGCTTTTGTATTCAGGTACAAAATTGGTGAGGGTGCATTTGATCCTGTCATCCGTCTAATTTATAAACACAATGAAGGCATCATTTGTGGCACTTCCCTTGCCATGTTTTTGCCTGTTCCTCTTTGGGTTTGGTTATTTAAGATCTGTATTTATAGAACCACTCACAAAACCAAGTGAACATTGTTGTAGTGTTAAAAGCATGTTTCATTGTGCTTGATTGAAATCATTGCTTGATCTGTGAAACTTATTATATCTACTTAAATTTTGTAGATTTCAGGGTGTAATGTTTTTAAACTTCAGCTCCTAAAGCTAGATAGACTTGAAGACATTCAGTTTGTTAGTTAGCTGAAATAATGGAAGTTGTAGGTTGCTGACTATTGATACTCTTAAATGCTAGGCCTAAATTTTCTCAAGATAATCTTTGCAGCATCATGCAAAGATGTGTGATGTTTCACTTGGTAGTGAAACAGATTTGAGTGCAGAAAGGGGAAGATTGATTAAGCCAGTATTGCTTCTGAAAAGCAGTTTATGGTTATGCAAACACTTTCTTGAGAAACTTCTCTGTTGTTCGTTGCTCACAAGCTGCAGTTCCACTATTTTTTCTCTCTGTCTACACTTGCTTCAAGCAGTCCCTACCCAGCTGCTTGTTCTCTCTGCTTTATTTCTTTCCCTTGTCCCCTTGCCTCACATGGCATTCCTGCAGTTGTACAACCACATAATGAACCTACCTGGGGAGCTGATCTGTTTGAAAAACAACACTGTCTTTTTCACCCCACCTCCTGCACAAAGTGTGCTATTTTTCATCTGGGTAGGTTTCTTGACCTAGTTTCCTGCAGAGCTGTACAAATAGCTTTGGCAAGAACCAGTGGGCTGGATAGTGGGCAGAGGCTACTCAGGCTGACTAAAGCAGCATTTCTGCCAAAAGCGAAGTGAGAGATTCCGTTGGAACACTACATGGAATTATGCATGTTATAGCTAATCTGGACCTGCAGGTGGCCAGTGCTGAAGATGGGCTTATGTTTCATACTCTTCTTACAAGGGCACCTTTTTGCCCAGCTAGTGAGCTGAATTCACTCAGAAAAAAATTAGAAGGGCTTTTTTTCTGGTTTACTCTTTCTTTGCCAGTTCAGTAAGAACTGAATTAGCCCCAGAACTCTTAAGAGGATTTTGGGAGTGCACAAATCTCCTGCTTTTGTTTGCAGTTGATCAGCTCATGTTATTATGTAGGATTTCCCTGTATATAGGGCTGTGTTTTAAACTGTATGCCTTGAAATAATTCTCTCTACCTCTCCCCAAAAGTATTTTAGATACATCTGTAGTAAACCAGGTCATTTAATTAATTTATTTTATAGAGGTCCTGCAAATAGTTATACTGAAACAACTGAGGGAGGCAAAAGGAGTTTGTGGGGTGGAAGGAGAAAAAAGGGTTGTGAATAGGAACACCTTTGCTTTTCAGTTACAAATGTACTATGAATTCACTTTCTTGTTCAAAGTTCTGGGTGATACTTGCTGCAGAAATCTAAAATTTATAAAGAACACATACTTACTAGTATTTGCCTATAACGTGAGGGAAAAGATTTTTTTATTCCTATTTTCTTTCTAGGAATTCGAAGACCACAGGGATGCTGATGATGCAATTTATGAACTAAATGGTAAAGAGTTGTGCGATGAAAGGTAAGAGTGATATCATAATTTCCCTTAAGAACAGAAAAAGTGCTTTGCATCCAAATGCAGTGTATTATCTTGTGCTCTGATGCCCATTTCTTTTGGCTCTGTGGTGGGATACTTTAAAGACATTCATGGTGATTCAGGTTGGGACTGGAGGAGGAGTGGTTTGGAGCAGGACTGACTCTTTTCTCTCCTTGCACTTAGTTCTCTTTGAAAGCTGACTCAGGGTCTTGTTATTAGAAGAAATATTAGTAAGAGGGAATTAAACTTATTTGTTATTTATCTGTCTGTTGACCAGAAAATAAGATGATAAACCTGTCATCATTTGGAGCGTTGCCCTTCAGTTTGCAGCAATGGGGACTATGGTCATTGTATGTTACTGGAATTTTTATTATGATTGTGGAAGCTGGATTTTAGGTCATTAGGTTTTTGTTACTTATTTTGGTACTCTTTTGTCTCTGTGGTTATTCTTGGGCTCTGGTTAAGCAAATTCAGGTGTATCAGTCTAAATTACAGACCTGTGACAATTTTCATGAAAAGTCTGAGGGATGTGAATGAGAAAAGAGAAACCCACTGGTCTGGCTCATTAAGAAATGCCAGTGATTGTGTTATAAATCATTCTTTGCAAGGGCAAGATAATTCCTGTTTGTGCACGTGTGCTTCCAATTGTGAAAGATTTTTTAAGTCAGTGTCAAATACTTGAAGTTTGTTGGTTTATTTTTTCATGTGCTGTTTCATTTTGTTCCTGTCATAAGGGTCACAATTGAGCATGCTCGAGCCCGAAGAGGAAGGGGGAGATTCTCACAACGGTTCAGTTACTATCAGTCTCAGAGTGGATCTAGGTAGGTAGTCTGGACTCTTTTTCTTCCCAACACAGTAACTGAAGAACTGGAGTGAAAAATTGTTTTCTTCTTGTGATTCAGGGATCCAACACTGCTCTTGTATAGCTTCACGAATACGTTCTCAAACTGTGTAGGTCCACTACTATTATTTGCCTTCTCTGTCTGAGGAGAGTGTGGATTTTAAAGCTGTTTAACTGTCTCGCAGAGGTTCACAAACGTATTGTGAAATGCTCCTTTGCCATATTGAAGGCACTACGTTGGTCTTGCTTCCTCCCATCACGTAAATTATGTGAAGGAGTATTGCTGCAGTTGTAATGGCTGTTTTTAACACTAAGAAAAATGCCAGACTTAGCATCTTGAAGCTTT
This sequence comes from Corapipo altera, assembly GCF_003945725.1. Taxonomy (NCBI): domain Eukaryota; kingdom Metazoa; phylum Chordata; class Aves; order Passeriformes; family Pipridae; genus Corapipo; species Corapipo altera. The sequence continues at coordinate 3,919,100 of NW_020884885.1, read as the reverse complement.
TGTCATCAAACTGAGCTTACATGCTAAGTACAATTATTGTAGAGCAACAGTTCAAGGTACTTACTGTCTAACCAAGCTTTCACATTTCCAGTTGTATGGTTATCAAAATGCTTAGGTCAGCACAGGCTAGAAAAGGAGCAGTGCTAGGGCACAAGATACTAACACATGCAGAAGTGTTTAGATACCAATTGACTAAGTTTGCTGACCAAGCAGGTGCCTTACTAAAGGAGAATCTCTGTCCAGGAGTGGAGTCTGAAAAACAGGACATAGCTCTTCTCTAGAATACCTCTAGTGGACACGCAGTATTTGTGGAGTTGTTCATTTTCAATGATTTGAGCCAGTGGTGAACCTTACACCAACTTCCAGTGAAAGTTCTGCAGATTTGAATATATTCCACCACACAACTAGTCATTACATCTTTGTACTTTATATCTCCCTGTGTGAAGTAAAAATGTATGGAAAAGTTTGCTCTGTAGAAACATTTATAGCCGTGGCCTATGCAGAGTAGAGATTGAAAGAAAGACAAAGATAAAATGGATAGAAACCTTTGTTTCAAAGTCAGAATTGCTGCCAGTTACAAACCAGTAACATCTGATTTGCATATGAAAGTATGCTAATTAGGTCGTTTTTTCTTAGTGGCAGTAACCTTGATGTGGAATGATTGGTCTGAGGTCCAGGCTAAAAGAGGACTTGTAAAGTAAGAAGTGTGATTTAAGGTTGTGGGCATGTGACGCTATAGTCATGTTCATGATGTCAGACTGCCAGTGCCAGACAGGAAGAGACTGTGGTTTGCTATAATGGAAAAATGAGACAGCCTGCCAGTTTTGTGCCTCTGGGACCTCTGTTTAAATACCTGGAAGATATGGATGTTCTGAAAAAAATTGGGACACTTTGAGTTATGCACTGAAATGAAATTGCCTGTGCTTCAGTGTACAAACCAATATGCACAATTTAGGATTGTGTTTCTGTAGGAGGAGAAGATGAGAATAATTTTCTCTAAGGTCAGTGCTCTTGATTCTTGAATCTTTTTTCTAGTAAAACAAAGTAGTGTCATTGTTAGAATCCTGCATTACTTACCAAAAGACTGGCATATCTTTTTCCGTAATTCTCAAATCTCTTTCTATTCAGAATGACTAAGATTGGGAGCAGAAAAGACTTGCAAGGGTATTCTCTTCAGATTTACATTCTTTCCAGATCTTTTACTGTCCTGTATGAATATTTTCAAGCCACATTTTCATTTTTGAGAGGGTCTTTAATTTTTTGTTAAATTGAAAACATCAGCTTTCATTCAGGAACTGTAAACTGCCATAGTTATTTCAGGGCAACCAGTTCATTAGCTCTCATTTTACTGAAATAGGAATATTTCTATCAAAAAAAACCCCTAATATAGATCATGGTGGTATTTAAAAATATTAACAAGTTATTTGGAATTTAGAAGCATGAACTGAAATGCCTTTGAATTGTGCCTTCTAGCTCCCAGACCTGAAGCAGAATGGAACAACATAAAAAAAGATAGAAAAAAAGATTGTCTTTTCCATAAGTATAAGCCAAACAGGTCAAATACCAAAATTGAACTAAATCTCTTTCCATTATTTTCATTCTACCACACATTTATTTTGGTGTATCTAGAAAAAAAAATGGCAACTATATTGACTGCCTTGGTAAAAAGTTCATCAAAATTCTTTTTAATCCCCGTGTAGCAACTTGCTTCTAGTAGGGGAGACTTAAATATGTTCTTGACTGGGGAGAAGTCTGCAGTCCAGCAGCCAGGAAATTACTTCAGTCTTACTGTAAACTGTAGAAAATGTCAGATTTCTTCAGTTCAAAATTCCTCACACTGGAGAATTTTTTTTCTTCTCCTTTGAATTCTTCAGCCGATATGGACCTCCTGTTCGTACTGAACACAGGATCATTGTTGAAAACCTCTCCTCCCGTATCAGCTGGCAGGTGAGTTAGCATCTTATCTTTTTTTCAGACCTTATTTTACTACCCTATATGTAGACTGCTTTCAGCCTAATTTCTTAATAAAGCCATCATAAATATTTAATGTGAACAAAAAGCTTCAGTGATTGCTAAAAATTATCATTCCAACACTTAAAGAAGTCTTTTGTTTGATAGCTGTGCAAATAGCTCTATAACTAGATTTTGTAGTTGGGAAATGATTCTCCCTTACTTGTGTTTACCAATTAATAAAACTTTTGAAGACTCTAGATTGTTTCTAAAATACTGAAGCATAACATTGATTCAAATGTCATATCATCCTTTTGTATTGTTATTGTATTGAAGTGCATGCCTTTGTTTTGAGTGAAATTTAAGGTCATTTCATATGTTTTGCAAAAGACTTTTGTGACGTGATGCATGATTGAGAAGTCTGGTAATACATGGTTATAATGGAGGGAATTTTAAGAGAGCTACTGTATCAAGTATGCTTACTGTAGATATTTTTTAAAAAAAAACCCAGACTTTCAGTACTTGTCATGTGAAGATTTCTTACCACCTTTCATTTTTGTTTTTTTCAACCTTTGCTAATGTTTTGCTAATATCTAGCTGGCTTTTAACAGAATAGCCCTATAATCAATTCCTTTAGTTGTGTTCTGCGTGGTATACAGTCTATAGAAAGTTCACTTTTTAAGGGCGTAGCAACAGATGCTATTTATGAAAGGTGAGTGAATAGTGGAGTTTAGTCTTGCTCATTAAGCTTTATTCATTAACCTATATTCAAAGAATATAAAGAGACTTTAACTAATGTACTGAAAGATGCAGTAGATGATGTTGAATGTTCAGAGCCTCAGTCTTGAAGCCACTTCCCCGCGAGGAGGCTGCTCAGCTTACCTGGAGCTCTGCTGATGTGTTTCATAAGAGTTTGGGTGCAGTCCATGCAGATAACCAGTTGAACTAATTTTGTTTATCTTCTGCATCACAGGTTCAAAGGGTTCATAATTGTACAGTTGTGTTAATTTTTGAATAGCTAAAAAAAAAAACTGAGTTGATGTGATGAACAAGTGGATTTAATCTAAATATCTTCTGGGTATGCTACACGGTTACATTTATGAAGAGATTGTCACTTGGAAACGACAGTAGGGACCAGAGAAGTAAGCTATAGTGGAGTGTCAAGGAGAATAAATCATGTTTAGTGTTAAATTTGTAAGTTGAAAAAAAAAATTAACATTTCTTTAAGTTTCTTTTACTTGTGAATATTTATAATGGCTTTATGTGTACTTACATTTTAATCTGAAGCCTGTCCAATTCAGATTTCATACTGGTGAATCTTAAGTATTCTAATTAAATGTTTTAATGACTTAAATATATGATAAGTTAGCATAAGAAACTTGACTTCTTGATACTTGCCTAAATAGACATCATTTGAAGCTAACAACCACATGTAAGCTGCATTTAGTTTTGAAGCTCTACTACTTTGATACTGACTATAGTGTTTTAACTTCTAACTGTGCTACTTACACAACAGATTAAAATAGCTAATGCATTAACAGTAGTGGCATTATTCTTCCCTTCTAATCCTTGAGCTGCTAGGAAGCACAGTTGGTATAGAACCTTGCTTTAAAACTTAGGCACCTAATTTCATCTTTGGTGTGTCCAGATCCCCATGCTTTGAGAACATCTGTCTCCTCTAGAAGTTGTTATGTTGGGATATTAAAAAAAAAAAACAACAAAAAACCAAACAAACAAGCCACAAAATTGTTAATAGATAATCTCATCTCTAAGTAGTAGACAAACTGTTAGAATTCTCCTACTTTAATAAATGTATTTTTCTGCATGTTCAGAGCTTTCCAACCACCCTCATTAGTTCTTCAGTATCTGTGAATTTTCAGACAGTTGAGAAAAGTAGCTCTGTGTTACATCAAGATGTATTTTTTAATAGGTGTTTGTTCTATTTATGGTTGTCCTACACTTTATATTTTTTTGCTGTGAAGGACAACAGGGTTTTCTTGTGCTGTTTGAAGTGAATCAGAACAGAAAACTTAGGATAAAATTTGGTTGTTCCACTGGTTAAGTAAAACTAGGTAACTTCAAAACAATCAATAACAGAATGTCGAGCTTTTATAACACATGCACACTTACCCTGTTTTGAGCAATAATGCCAGCATCTTAATCACGTTGTCATTGCTATTACAAAAGATATTTCATGTTGATGATTCTTAGGATTCAGCATATAGTGTGGCAAGACTGGCAGCCTCAATTTTAAAGCCTAAAGTTATTGAATTAGGAAATAATTATATAGATTAACAGTTTAAATTTCATTTTGACTTACCAGTCCTGGTCTGGTTAAACTCTCACTGACTTGAGCAGAGCCAAAATCTCTAAACTGAGGTAAACATACGGACGTTGGATGTATGGTTTTTAATGGTGCTATAGGGCCTATTTTTCATTGCTATTTCTTTGTGTTAAGTAAGACCTGTGAAATAAGAAAAATTACTACTTTGCATATGCCAGTTTTTAACAAAACTATTGAATTTTAATTAAAATACTATATAAAATTAAGCTTTCTCATATTCTGTGGCAAATGTTCTAAAGTTTTTCTTGGCTTTTTGTTTTGTAGTCTTTTCTTCCTTAAGCATATTTCTAACCAAGTGCATTTTGAACCTCTTCTAACAACCTTGATTTGGTTAACCTTCATTTTTCTTGTGTGGAGGAAAAAGAACCAAAGATTTGGGGGTTTTCTAGTGGCTGAAATTCTAGGGTTTGGCCTGTTCTGAATTTTCCTTTTGGTTCCTATGACACTCCTGTTTTTTGGCGATCTAGATCTTGGTTTGCCTGGGTTTGATCTCGATTGGCTAGCACAGATCATCCTCGGGTTCTTTAGCCACTTCTGGAGACTGGAGACTATGTCCAGTGCTTTCAGGGCCTCTGGTACCTCCGTGAAGCATATTGCTATGAGCCATCACTCTGCCTTTCTCATGTAAGAGAGTTCCTCTTGGCCAGCTAGGTATTGGACAAGCAACTCTTTGCTTAAGGTACCTTCTTATATCACCTGCCACTTGTGGCTTTTTGCGGTAAGTAGTCTGGGATTATAAAATACCAGATACTGTTTGGTAAAAGTGCTGCCTTAACTTATACAGATGTTTAGCTTTTTTGTGACCTTTTGCATTATTTGTTTGTGCTTTATCTATTGCTAAGCAAGTAATTTTACTGTTTCTGCGTGTTTCACCTCTGTTAAGTTTAATAAGAGGATTCTATTGACGTGACACTGTAGTGTCACAGATATTCAAGTGAAACTTAAGAAAAAACATTCCCTTTGGAAAATTTTTGATCATATAGTAATTACAAGGTTTTGCTTTTAATTTTACTGGGAAGTTGGGGGAGGTGAGCATATAGGATGAATTTGTCTACATATATTGGATTGTCATTTAACTGGGGTGTTAGTTATGAAAATCTGCATTTATACTATGGTGCTTCTCATCTCTTATTGTTCTGATTTCAGTGCAGTGGTATTTAAAGTATTGCACTGTGTTTTCATAACACCTGTTTTTGGGATGCAGGATTATCTTAAAAGCAGTGTTTTATTCACTGTAGTTGTAAAATGAGGGCTCTTTTCTAAATGCAGCTGCTATTACAGTTTCAAAAACTTTTTTTAAATTATATGTATATTTTTATACATATAAATTGAAAAGCATTAAGCAGTTTTAGCAGAGAAAGCTTTAGGGGAGTATTACTGGTAGCTGACTCATTTGTGTCATGCTTAAGATTAAAATGTTAAATTTTGCTGCAGGACTTGAAAGATGTTATGAGAAAGGCAGGGGAGGTCACCTATGTGGATGCTCACAGAAACAACAGGAATGAAGGGTAAGTTCACTTTGTGTCTAAATCTGTATAACCAAAACTGTTAAGGGCACAATTATTCTTGTGATATAAAAGAAATGAAATATAAATCTATGTTGTGGCTTAGATGCTGAAATTTGTCCAGTTAAAAAAAAACCAAAACAACACAAAAAACAATCAGTCAGAAAGTAGGAGTTCAGTATTGAACTCAAGTCTCCATACTCTACCACGAAAACAATGTGTGAAAGCAGAAAGGAAAGAGAGAATACTTTTCAACAGTTAAATTAAGCTGTCTTTAACTTACTTTTATATAATCACTTATGAGTTGACTCCTGAGGCTAAAATACCTCCTGTCTGTGGCTGGTTTGCACTGCCTCAACAGTCAAAGTCATGAGAAATGAACATAACCAACCTCCACAGAGAATACCTACTTGACTGCTCTCCATTCCTGATTCTGCAGGCTACAAAAGTACAAAGACTGAATTTTTTGTATTCACTGTTAAAAATTCTTAAATAGGGCAGGAGAATTTGCAAGTTTATTTTGTTTCTTGGACAGCTTTGGAATACAGTTTAGTGGAGGACTGAAAGATACTTCCTCAGCTGGTGCAGGTTTGTGTAGCTTCTTGCATTGTCTCTCATTGCAGATGAGAGTTCTGGTAATGTTAAAAGTATAGATGTGAAAGGTATAGGTGGCTAGTACTGTTAGTGTAATATTTTCCTGTTAACCAAGTTAAAAATTCGTTTTCAGAAGATAAAACATCAAACCATGAATCAACAGATTGAAAAAGGGCCAGACGTGTTATCCTTTTTCGGTTTCTCTGAAACTTTTTTTTTTCATGATGCTAAACAGGGTTGTGGAGTTTGCATCTTACAGTGACATGAAGAGTGCACTGGAAAAATTGGATGGCACTGAGCTGAATGGACGCAGAATTAAACTGACTGAAGACCACAGAAGGCATAGGTATGCCACCTGACCTGATAAAATTCTACTGAGGGCAGGGATTTGGGTAGTATTGGTGCCAAAGTTTTATTATCTAATTTTTTGTCCCCAAGCTAAATATCACTGCACAGAACCACTTTCTAGCAATGTAAACAGATTAAGATAAGAAGTAACTTGCTGAAACAAGGTAAATAGAACACTTTTGGATGAGAGTAAGATTTTTTTGTAAGACAAAATGTGATATTATAATGAAAGAACTTTTAAAAAGCTATACATTTTGGTATTAAAAACCTTTAATTTGATGGAAAGTTGTTTCACAGTTCTGTGAAATGTTGATAAATAGTTCTTAAGGCCAGCTTTTTTGTGACAATAAAAGAAAAACAATTAGCTTGCTTGCATTATTCCTAAAGCAGTTCTGCCACTTGATCATTAAAAAAACATGTTGGCTGAGCTTTTTAATTTTCTTTCTTAAAAATAAATCCATTTCTTTCCATGAAAAAAGGGATGCATTACTAATTAAGGTGTTAAACTTTCAGGCATTAAAGTGTGCTAGTGTTCCACACCTTTAGAGACTTCTTTAGCATCTAGAAAGAAACTTACTAATTTTCATGGGCATTTCTAGAGAGAATAAATACCACAGGTATGAAGTTTCATTTCTGTGTTTTTCTTGACAAATGCCTAAAAATTGGTTTGTCTCCTTCTGGCAGGAGCTGGGGGGAGGCATCTTTTATTCAGCAGTTCATATTTTGCCAAACGAGAAGAGAATGTTAAGGCCAGCAGCTCCGGATAGCCTTGACCTAAGATACTGTCATGATGGAGCATAACAGAAATCTAGCAGCACTCTGCAATAACTGAATGCTGTGAATAGTGCATTCAGATGTTCAGATTGATGTGCCGTGCACACCAAGTAGTTGAGAATTTTAATTGATTACTTTAAATTTAGTAGGAGTTGAGACTACAGCTTTTAATTGTGTTTCTCTAGAAGCAGATCTCGATCAAGGAGTTACTCAAGATCTCGCAGCAGGTCCAGGTCTACAGGATCTTCCAGATCAGACAGCCGGTCCAGGTCCAGGTCAAGATCAAGGTCCAGGTCCAGGTCTCGCTCTCGATCCCGATCTCGCTCTCGATCCCGGTCTCGTTCTCGCAGCCGTACTCCTAAAAAGAGTTACTCCCACAAAAGCCACCGCTCCAGCTTGATAGCTTCTTCCCCATCTCCCTCTTCTTCTAAAAGAAAATCTCGTTCTAGGTCGAGCTCTGCTCATAGCCGTAGTTAACCTGCTCTAAGAGATGTATTAAAGCACTTAATTTGATTCAAGTTTCTCGAAGACTTGAGACAAATCATATATGAGAACTGGGAGGGGAAGAGTTAACATGATGAAAGGGTGACCTCCTCTTACATTGCCAAAGTGCCTGTCATCAAATAGGCCATCTCTGTGAGGAGGGGCTGGCTGTCAGCTTTCTTCTTTCAGTGAAGTCTGGAGTGGGAAGTCTTTTTTATTTTTTTCCCTGCTATTAGTAAACATTTCTATCATAGATATATTATGTACACATAATGCTGAGGTAATGGGATGAGACAATACGCTGCTTTCTCCCTATCTTGCCCCCACTTTCCCCTCCACCTCCAAGGCCTTTGACTTCCAAAATACTATGTTAGCTTTTGTCCTTGGTATTAAGTCCGAGAACAGGAAGTATAGATTTTAATCCTTTAAGGTTCTGTGGCTACTTTTCTGTGCGAGAATGAATGGACCAGATGAAATTAGTTTAGAGTTCCCTTTTTTCCCTGTTGCTTGGCTTAACAGGCTGTTTTAAGTTCCAGCTTTACATGACCTTGACAATATGCTTAATTTGCAACAGACTTTCAGGAATACACATTGTTTAGTTGAATATTGCTCATTTGGATAGTGAATCAATACAATGTTAAGCAGTAATGAAAGCTGGAATTTTCTGTTAAAATGAAACATACCATCCAAATGTCAGGATTATTGAGAATCCATTATAATAATTTTACAGTCATTCACTAGTATGTGGTATTGTATGTATAGGCCTTATTTGACAGGTGATTCCATAAAACTGCACAGAAATGTCAATATGCATGTCCATGTTTTTGATGTTTATAAGAGTGACATAGCTTTCATACCCTGAAGTGTGATACTGAATAACATGTGTATGACTAGCAATAGTCTTGATGGAAAGGAAGGTTATTTTAGTAATGAGAGCAGCAAAAAATATCCCAGGAAAAGTGTAGTCAAATCTCCTGAATGCACAGTTGTTTTGATTAATAGAAATTTCCACCTAAAATACTGTTCGCTCTTAAAATTTGGAATTAGGTACTTTTTTTTAACTTCTGTATCGTTAAAGAAGGGAAATGTTTTTGGAAAAAATATGTAAATTAACCCCAAAGTCTTACATGTGTTTAAATGTACCATTCCTAATAAAATCAAACCTTTTTCTGGCTTACTTTGCAGTTTCGTTTAATAGTGTTTGTTGTTTACTTCATAAAATCTTTCTAACACGATCACAGAGGAATTTATTTGAAGGTATACCTGTATGGAAGCAAGCAAAATGTAAACTAGAAACAAGTTATGATATGTAAGTAACGAGATCTGACTAACAGGACAGGATAGGATTTTACTGTCATGGCCAGCAGTGGCTGTTTGAATGGATGGCAAAATATTCTTTCCTTGCAGACAGGTTTGTGTGATACATTCTGGTCCACCAGTTCAGCAGAGGAATCAACAACCAAGTGGCTGTAAGTGTTGGAATCTTTCTGTAGGTAAACTCATTTGGTAAACTTTTGAAATACTGTACTAGAGATTCTTATTATAAATATGCACACAACTTCTGTGCATATAAGGCTTCAAGGTTGATACCCTTTATAGAGCCAAGTTACTGGTGACCCTGCCCATAGGAGGAGCGTTGGAACCAGATGACCTTTAAGGTCCCTTCCAACCCAAACCATTCTGTGATTCTTTGCATGTTTGGCATGATGTGATTTGAATATTCTAGCAGAACAGTTCAGAAGGAACACTAGACAGAAATCACTTTGCAGTGGAATCTTACTAGATATGACTGTTGGGAAAGCTGGAGTATGCTCATCTGTGTTAAATGTCAGTGTTGGTTTTGGTAATTTTGTTAGGCTACCAAAAAAATTCCCCAAAATGTCCACTGCCTTACCTAGTACCTTTGAGATTGGCAAGTCCAACATCAGAGACCTTCAGTGCTTCTGAGCGCAGCATGCTTACCTCACATATTGTTAAAATGTAGAGTGAATGTAGATCTTCTTTATTAAATATTCTTTCTTGTATAACATTATTTCCCTTCCATAAGTTTCCATTGATTCAGTCAGCAGTGGCAACAGTAAGATGAATATAGACCTAAGAACCAGCCTCCCCTTCTCTCCCCTAACACCTTGAGGTTATAAGCAAGTTTAGCATCATCATCATGATTGCAACCATAAATACACACAGCTTATTTCTGAACCTAAGGCCCAGTCTGCCCATAGATTTGTGTTGCTGTTAATAATGGTTAGAAGTGGGGTTTTTAAACTATATTACTGAACTGATAGTGGTTTAGTGCAGGAACACCTATGACAGTATTTATTTTCTGTGCTGGCACAGTAGTGATTTAAACATCTTTGCCAGCACAGCAGCATCTAAGTTAACTGTAAAGCTGGTTTCTAAATGTAGCAACAGGTAACTAAGGGCTGCAGATTGTAGGGTGGTGTTACCAAAGCAATGTGACACAGTGGAAACTGACCTCACTAATTTTTTTTTATGTTTTTTAAGGTGGCAAGCAGTGGCTCTTTGTTCCCCTAAGATACATAAAGGTGTTTAGGTGAGGAAAAGGCAAGTTTTTGAAATACTAGGAATGTAAGAAGTTAACTTTGCAGCTTTCTCAATATTTATTTGAAGGGCAAGGATAGGACTCTTCAGCTAAAACCAGTTTTCTTAAAGGAAAGGTTGAGTCCCTGGTTACTCGACTCTTAGTTGTTCCTTTTGGTGTATTAATTTTGGTGCCTGGAGAAATAATGGATTTTGAAGCCCCAATTTTTATTTATTGTGTATGTGACTTCCATGACTTTTTCTGTATCAAAAAAAGCCTAAGTCCTTAAAAAAATATACATAGGGGAGAAGGCGGACCAGTGGTCTGATGTCACGCACTCCCCCTTTCCTGCTGTGTCACCACCAGACTTGTTTTTTCTTAAAAAGGACAAGCTATGAATAGCAAATGGGATTTTTTTTTTCTTTTAGGAAAACAACCACAAAAACAACTCAAACCTCAAGACTCATATCGGGAAGTCTTAACAATTTTGCGCAGATTTCAGAGCAGCACAGCCCTGTTTGGCACGTGGTAGAGTTGGAAATGAAAACTACATTTTTCATTGGGGAGTAAAGTTTCAACCTTATCTGACATGTAAAATGAGCTACAACTGTGTACACTTAATGAATTGCTTTAATGAAGGGTAATTCCTGGTACCACTCTAAGCTGGTCGTGTCTGACCTCAGCCTGGGCCAAACCCAATCTGGAATTTGCGGTTTTGGGGCATATGGGTTAGTGCAGAGGGGTTAAAATTAAAAGGACAGTTCAGCAACCTGAATAAAATACTTATTTGGTGGTCTGCAAGCTAAGAATACAGTCTTGAGAGGAAAGAAGAGGGACTGGGATGGATAGAAGCCATGAAGGGAAAAAACAGGGAGTTTTGAGTTTTGACAGGTGGCAGTTTCAGTGTCAAGATGAGACCACAGACAGGAATACAACCTTCATACTCATCAACAGTACAAATTTAGAGGTTTCCTCCAGCACATGACCCTGAGATAAATTGAGGAACGTAAGTGCTTGTTGTTTTTTCTTAAAAATATTTGATGTTCTGCTGAAGAGCAAAAAGGTCTAAAGAAAACTGAAGTTGTTCCTGTGAGAAGATGGTACCTATAAGTCAAGTAGACAACTTGATTAGTAGACACAGACTTGCTTGGTAGAATTTTGAGAACACAATGTAGTATGAAACTTGTCTGGAATGTTGTCCTGGTTTCACCCCTGCTGGCAAATAAAGCACCACACAGCCGGTCATTCACTGCCCCCCACAGTGGGACGGGGGGGAGAATCAGAAGAGTAAAAGTGTCAAAACTCATGGGTTGAGATAAAGACAGTTTAATGGGATAGAAATGGAAGAAAATAATTATAATAATGATGAAAGAAAAAGAATACAAACCCATGATGCACAATGCAGTTGCTCACCACCCACTAACCAATGCCTGGTCAGTTCCCAAGCGCCAGCCCCTGGTCACTTTCCCAGCAGTTTATATACTACAGGATATCCCTTTGGTCAGTTGGGGTCAGCTGTCCTGGCTGTGTCCCCTCCCAGTTTCCCATGCCCCCCTAGCCTCCTCGCTGGTGTGGTATGAGAAGCCTAAAAGTCCTTGATAAATACTACTTTGCAATATCTGAAAACATCAGTGAATTATCAATATTATTCTCATCCTAAATCCAAACCACAGCACTATACCACTTACTAGGAAGAAAATTAACTCTATTCTAGCTGAAACCAGAACAACTATTTGTGTATTTCTGAGAACATAATTATTTTAAAAACAGAACATTTTTAGATTACATCGGAACAAATTATTTACCCATATCACATACCTTACTTCCAACTTCACAGAGCACAGAAATGGAAGTTCCACTTTAAGATAACTGTAAATAGGCTTCTTTACTGTATTAAAGTCATATCTTTTCTATCAGTGTGTTCCAACGTCTTACGATTTCCATGAGAAAGGTGGGAACCATCCCTTCCAACTGGCAGAAAACTACTGCTCCCAGCCCTGCAAAGCTGAAAGGAACAGAGCTCTGAAGTTGTGATGCATCTGCAAGTAAATCTGTCATTACTCCCCCCCTTATTCTGCTAGCTAGATCCTTGAAAGAACAAATTTCTCTTCTGCAAATGGAGGCAACATAAGACAATACAAATGATACATTTATATTAGATTCAAAGGTTCCTTGTGAGTGTAACCAGGCCATAGGGTTGAGATCATTTAGCGGCTTGCTGCTGGGAAGACAAGCTACTATCCCTGTGTCACCCCCTTTTCTTATGCCAGCTCTGATGTTCCTCTGATACTCCAGAAGCCAATTCAATGACATCACAAAAAGTAGGTCCTTTTGGGTTTCCTGCAATGCTGCTTTTCCCAGCACTTTCTGGGAGGGAGGAAGTGAAATGTTACCTGGATTGTAATTCTCCTCTGATCCTTCTGTTTGCCTCCCTCACAAACACAAGTATCCTATTTTTCCTAACTTTATCCTGCCACATGTACTCCAAGCAGTCAGTCTTCAAGCAGAACCCCATCGCTCTCCTCCTGTCCAGCACTTCTTGAGCTTCTCTTACCAGAGGACATTTTCCTCCCAGGGGAAGCCTTATGTTACAGCCTGCAGCACAGGGCACAGCTGGAAGTCGAGCACTGCAATTAGCTTCTTTTCGGTAACTGGCTGCATCACACCCCAAAAACAAGAGTGTATTTTCTGTGATGTTTATGGCACTCCTTTATTATTAATTGCATTTTTGTCAGTTTAACACAGGGCTCTTCATCCAAGGATATCCCAGTAGTTTGTGAGAATAAACTTTATTGTACTTGGCTACATCACATCTCTGCTTCATTGATGAGAAAAGGAAAGTGAGTGGTGGGGGTGCTCACCTGTGGCTGCAAAACAAGGAAATGAGGAGGAGAAGGAATATGCCTGCTGGGAAGGCCAGGATTCCTCATGGAACAGGTTTGGCTCTGGCTCGTGCCATCCAGTGGCTTGTCCTTATGCCTCTGCTCCTGGAACCATGAAATGGGATGAGAAGGCTTTGGTTCCGCTCAGGGCATAAAAAGTTTCCCTTTCAATAACGAAGTGAAGTAGCAGCTTTCGAGTAGGAAGAAGTGCCCCAGGATCTGCATCTGTAGCACTCTGCTCCTGCTCTAGCAGAGAGCTGAAAACGATGAGTGCCAAGAGCGGAATTTCTCCGCTCTGTCAGCTCCTCCTGCTGCACCCTGATCTTAGAGCTGAGTTCGTACAGCTCCTAAGTGGCGTTAGTCTTCTTACAAGGGTTTTGGAAGCATGTAATTTGCTCTCTATTTTCTTCATTCTCACTCCATAGCCATTGTTTGCTGGCAGACTAAATGCTCTGTGCATACAGTACCTGAGGGCATGTTTCCCATTTTACCAGCTCTGCAACCAGTTCCCCCTTCACCCCCTCTCTTTGCAAACCTGCAGAAGAGTTGCTAACCTTTCATCCCGAGGTGATTTACTGGGACAATAACGATTAGCCAACAGTTATACCTGGCAGAGAACTATGGCAGAGTGCTCCATGCATGCCAGCTTAAAGGAGGGGATATAGCAGAAACCCAAGTGAGCTAATCAGGCCTTAAGTTAGAGTCAGCACCAAGAGGAAAACGCAAGGGTTAACAGGCTGGGGACCTGGGTTAGAAACAAGGCCAAACTATATACTGTAGTGAAATACTAGCTAATGACAACCCTGTATATCTGGGTAGTCTCAAGAATTTCAAAAGACATCCACTACTATTGATTTGCTGGGCCAAGGACCACGAGGGAGTGATGAAGGAGCAAAGAATGTATGGCAAAACCTGTTTTTCAAGATTTTCAAGGGCTTGCAATAAGACAGAGTTTCACTGGTAATGAATAATACTTTTGTGTTGTGTGATGGCTTTTCCTTGTAACCAGGGATGAATGTGGTCTTTCCCTGTTCTTTCCTTTTCCACTCTAGAAATCCCTTGGGCATTTAGCAGATTGAACTGGAAATATCCAGATCAATATGCTTAGAGCAGATGTTTTGGTTCAGACCAAGAATTTCTCTGTGTGTGTGTATGTAGGTGTGATGCATTACTGGAGACCCTGAGAGCTGGTTCAGCAGGATCCTACACGCTGGATTTGTTTTACCCAACGGCCTGGTGTCCTAAGGCAATTGATTTCTCCTTGACTACCAGAGGCCCATGGATAACACTTTGTGGTTCATAGAGGTAAGGTGCTGTACAACACTCTTTTAAAGGAAGTGAGCACCCATTGGTATAGCTGAAGTTAATAAAAAGTCTGAAAAGACTCCCACTGTAGACCTTCAAAACAGAGGTACCCTAAACTGTTGATAAAATTTCAACCAGATTTTAGTTGGGGGCAGGGTGGCAGTAGCGCTGGTACTGCAATGACAGGAAGCAGATGTAAGGAAAAGGTATACAGGGAAAAAAAGAAACTGGATGAAATCTTTGCTTTTCACATCAACAGCTAAAAGAATTATTCCTTAAACTCAGTAAATGGGACTGTGGATCTAGGCCCCACTTACTTACCACTGTGATTTCTGTTTGGGATATTCCAAGTGCCTCAGGCTACCAGGAGTCCAGGCCAGCAGCATTCCAGCTACCAGACAGACCTCTCTCCAAAACAGACTGTGATAAGGTCATGGCCTCTCTGGACAGCCTAGCCCTTTCATGCCTCTGGCCAAAGCTGGAATTTACCAGAGCTGGAGATCTGGTAAACACCCCATCTAGTTCTTCAATCTGAAGTGTTGGTATTGGTTGCACTTGGCTTTGTTCCTTCTATGTCTTTTTTCCAGTAAAGATTCAGATCACACTGGCTATTTAACAAAAAGTACGAGCAAATAGCTGTGCTGTTTCTTACACATATGGTCATTGTCATGCTCTCTGCATCACTGCCAGTTCCTGTGAATGCCTAACTGAAAAGTGGCATGCTCAAAAATACAAGTTTTCTTACGTTTAAAAAGTTTTCTTGTTCTTTTCCTTCAAAAAAAGCCTGTTTCTAGCACTGTGCAAGAACCACTGCTGATCATGTAGACTGGTTTTCCAGGTTTGCCCAAAATGCTTGCTGCAAGCTTTCTGCCCACACCTGCCCTCCATTTGTTTGTTTTCTTTATCTTTCCCCAGTTCTGGCACATGGATGGTCTCAAATCCACATCTGCTCATTATACGCACTCTCTTGAATTTTTTTTAGTCCAGTAGCTCGTATCTCTTATCCATGAGCACCAGAGTTATCATACTATGCTGTATTTCCCAGAAAGAATGGATCATAGTATATTTTGAGACCCCAAATCTCTCTGCAAACAACTCACAACCTGTGAGTGAATTTACTTAACTTTGCTAAGGCCTCACAAACCTTGAAATTTGTGTTGGGCACTTTCCTACCCTCCTACTGCCTGTGCTACCGGAACAATAGTGACAGCTGTATGTGCAGAAAGAGTGCGGTGACAGTGGGTTATGCTCGTGCTTATGGTGAAGTTGTGGTGTGACGTAGCAGCCAGTGCTGCCTTGGACTGGGGTCTAGAGTTGCTCATGCGCCTTCTCACCGCTTCAGTGCGGTTTAGTAGCAGCGGGGTTTATGCGATGCATCAGCGGTGGATGCTCAGGGCGACGGGGCTGCCGTGCGATCCCAGGGAGGAGTTTCATCACACATTACGGGACACATCATGTGAAGCAAAGGAGGCCGAGCAGCCCCGTCCCGCCCGCGGTTGGCTGTCCCCCGCCAGATGGTGCTGTGGCACCGCCTCAAGGAAACAGTTTTTCTAGAAGAAACTCGCACAATCATCTTAAAATCGCGTTGGTGACCCCAGCCGTTGCCTTTGTGGAAACCCGCCCCCAGACACACCCACCCACCACCCACCCACACAAAGAACCCATAACAACATCCTTGACTTGAGCATTGGAAACTTTGTCCCTCCCCCTCCCCTCCCCCATGTGGTTTTCAGCACATTCACTTGCCAGCAGAGCAGAAAGAAAAGGTGGGGGGGGGGGGGGGGGGGGGGGGGGGGGGGGGGGGGCTCAAAAATCAACCGAGGTGAGCCGTGTGCAGCTCTCTCGAAGGACCTGCTGGCAGCCCATGTCTGTGTGTACAGATAATCTGGGTCCCATCCCTCTGACTTCCTGGCACTGCCTCGAGCCCTTTGTCATGAGGGCCACCCTGAGGACTGACCTGAAAGGCTGCAGACCTGTTTCTCAAGCCCAGCTGTAGCCCTGAAGTAGCTCTCCAGAGCCCCGCAACAGCTTCTGAGAGACAGTGTCACAGCCTCACTAAGGGCCCGAGCTGCCCACCTTTGTGACCTCTGGCAGGGCAAGGGTGGGAGATGGAGAGGTTGAATTAAGCTCCAGGTATTAAACTGCAATAGTAAAAACCCCAAACCAGCCACCCAGGAAACCTATACAGGCTAATCTTGAGAGGAGTGGTTAAAAAGCCTTAGAAGTAGCGAGAGCTTACAAATGCTTTTCTCCTGCACTAGACTGAGAAACAAAACTGTCTGCTGAGGAACCAGCCACTCCCACTCCCGTTCTCCTCTTCCCCCCACACACGTGTACCCGCAGGAGCTGCCCAGAACTGGGGCTACACCCTTCTGCCATGGCCCTGTGTCTAGACAGCATTAGGTATATATTGAATGTTGCCAGTTCTCCAAAGGAATCTAGTAACAAAAAGGCTCCAAGAAATAACTTTTGGCTTGGTCTGGAGAAAATGTCTTGTTATCTAGGTGTGACTTCTGAGAGGAATGCTTTTCTGCTGTTTTACCCCCCAGTGCCCCGGAGCAGCCTATAACAGGGCTATTACTCCTGGAGGCTGTCCTGTGGGCTGGCTGGGGGCTCTTTCCCTGGGTGTGCCTTTCCCTGGTCCACTCCAGAGACCTCTGGCCTTTACCAAGCCAAGTCCTCAAGGCAGCCTCTCCACATGCCAATCCTTTGCCAATGTCAGGGCTCCACAGAAGCTCCCCTAAGACAGCATATGCCACCTCTGGAGAAGGCCAGATCATCCTCATCATAGGTCTTTTTACAGCAAGGGGACTCAGCTGGCTTTCTTGGTTCACCCCTGCTACCTGGAAATAGAATCAGAGTCTGCGAAGTGTGAAGTTTCAAAAACCAATTCCTCTGCTTGAGAGCTTGAGGCCAGAACAGCCAGACTCCAAACTCGTGGAAGAGTAAACCAGCTTCCAGACTGTCTGGACCCCTGCATCTCCAGCATGTCAACAAAGTGGTTACCTGCTTAATTATCTCGTGGTTCAGAGAAGAAGGCAAAGCCCTGATCTTGGATTTTCCTGATCCCACTTTTCTCCCCAGAAGTCCAGTGTGTGCTGTCTTGCCCTTTCTGGTACCTGCTGGACTGAAAAGCAGGGAAGACAGAAATGTTAATGAGCTTCCAATTGGCCCAAATTACCACGAGCATTACTTCCCCAGGATTTGGAAAACCTTGGGCAAACAGTAGTTTTCAACAGTCTCCATTTCATCTGGGTTAACAGACTTTGTTGCTTCCTCCTCAGCTTAGCACTCACTGATGGCCATCCACTCTGGGCTCTGTTTTCAGGAACAGCACTCTTGCTCTTCCTACAGTGCATTGCCAATGCACCTCCAGCTTCCATGTGTCATTGTCCAACATGCACACAATATCACTGGCTGGCTAACAGCCACCTCTCAAGCTCCAGGGGCGAGAGCGTCTGAGCCTCAGACCACTCAGAAGAGTTCCCATTCACATCCTCTCCTCTCTATCCTGCATTCACTTGTTTTCCTTTTTACTCCAAGAAGCAGCTTCAGGTCATTTTCAGCTCTGAGTTCTCCAAGAATAAGTACCACAATCAAAAGACAGTATTGGGAATGTTATTCCAGGGTATTCAAACAAACACTTTTCACCATTTCATTTACTGAGATAACACTCCACTGTGGAAAGCTTTTCTGGTCTTCAGTATCTCTGGGACTTTTAGTGTCCTTTTAGGATGAGACCGTCACTGGGGACTTGCCCCACTTCTCCTTTGCAACTGAGGTAGATGTAAAGAGGGCAGGGGAAGTGTTCCCTTACAGCAGGGTGGGAGGGAGCAGCCTGCACTTCAAAGCTCCTGAGGCAGTCTGCGTGCAGGAAGGGCTGCTCGGGTGACGCTGGGGCGTGAGGCAAGCCCGCCACAAGGAAACAGCGAGGCCGATGGGATGTGAAAGCTGCGACTGTGTCAAAGGGAGAACGGAAATGTTGTAGGGGCAGACCTATTTTTAGCCACCTCTTGCAGAACTTCGCTAGAGCTTGCTGGAGTCAGTGGCTACTTCCCCTTTCCTTGATGTAAGCAGTGCTAGTGAGGTTCAGGTCTGTTTTTATTTAACCATTCACATAACAGTATTGACTGAAAGGTCCCTCCAGCCCCTTGGACTCTAAAACACCCATGGTCAGAGAGTCATAGATAAGGAGAAGAGAAAGCATCTGACACTTCCTTATCTCCATTTCAGGACTGTGAGAGGTGGAAACCAATGCTGAGGCTGGGGAACGTGACTCTTAGTCACATCAGTGGGGGATTTTGCAATGTGGTGGGTGCAGGGAGCAGGGCAGGCAGCGTGCAAGGAAAATTAAAGGGCTTTGCAAGGGCCTTTTCTTGAGGTTCTCCAGCTGCAAGGCCAGGGTATCATTGCCCTCCAACCCTCACCTTCCTGCTCCACTTCAACCTGTTCAGGTGCTCAAGGTGTGTGGGAGGTGGCAGGGTTTAACACACTTCAAATTACCATAGGTCATTGTGGAGAGCAGTAGGCTGCCAAGAGTGTCCTCTGCCTGGTTCCTTTTTACATTTGTCTGTACTAAATGACTCCTACGCCTGCTGTAGGGAAATGCTCAGGGGAGAGGCCATTCCTAAACCAGATGAGAGAGAAGATGAGAAGCAGCCATGTGAAAGAAGTGACAGCTGTGATGTGACTTTTCTACACAGGCTGTAACCACCAAGACAAGTTACAGACTGGCTCCAGTTGCCCAGAGTTTGGATTAGTTAGACTTGCAATATTCAGTTCAGGAACAGATTGAGAAGGACAGGATCCAGGCCTAGGTACCCAGAGCTTGCTGCTGGTCTCAGCAGACCTGCTCCCCCCACCTTGTTGTCAGAGAGGAATGAGATTTCTGTAGAGATGGGAGAAAAGCACATTCTGAGCCAAAATAGATACAGGTATGGAGCATTTCCAGAGCAAATTCTCTCAAAGCCTGGCAGTAGTGAGGAGTAGCAATGGGACAAGCAGAAAATCATGCTCACTCTGAGGCTATAGAGCTTGATGTGCCTAAGGGGAAACAAACCCTGTCCCATACTTGAGACTCTCTGCTATAACTCTTTCAATACCACACATTTAACACTACTGCCAGAAACTTAGAGCTCTTCAGGGCCCCTCAAGTATTTCTGCAAGAGTCTGCTTTGTATCTTGTTTCATAATGTCCTTCATCCCTGTGGTAGATGCATCGATTATCTATACAGACCACTTTAAGATGGATGGATTAAGGCACGATATACAATTCTTGAATGAGAGATGTGGATGGAGAAGTGCTTTGTACTATAGCAGTTTCATTTAGAAATCAGAAATCCTTTCTAATTAGTTAGTGAGAGGAGCAGGTCATACCCAGTGCCATTGCTGTCCAAGGGAATGTGCTATCCAAGGTCACTTTGGCCTCTAGATGGCAGCCCTATTGCTCACACCCCAACATGCTGAGACAGACAGAAACACCTTCCTTTCAAAAATGGGGCATAAAGACAGGCCTCACACTGAGTACTTCTGACCTAAACCTACAGGCAGTCAAGACTGCGTTGCAAACAAACTAGATTTTTTTTTCCTCTCGCTTCTTGTTCATAATGAAGGCTATGAATTTGCCCACCTCTGGATGCCACACTTGCCTACAATGGACCAGGAATTGTTAACCTGGGAATTGACCCTGACATTTCTGAAGTTGCATGAAAATAAAAGCAGAGTGACAGCAGCTCCATTAGGCCTCATGCTTGCACGTGCTTGGTTTGTGCTTTGCCTGATGCACTGGCAGCTCTCCTGTGGGGAGAGCCAGTGTCTCCTCAGTATACTGTACTTGACCTTTGGGGATATAGGGCTGTGAGCCTAATAAGAACCTAAACCCCACTTTGCCAAAGCTATCTGTACAATAAATTGCTTTATTGTTTCAATGAAAAACTACAGTCAAGCATTTAATGTGTCCCAGCCACAGCCACTCTATGTGATTCCCCTTCCATTTTAAGGTTTGACTGTTTCTTTTCTTTTTTAAGCACGGGGCCAAAAGGAAGAGTTAATGTCACTAATGTTGACAGATCTATCTTCATGCTCTATTTTAGATGAGATAAAACAAGCCTTTTTAAGGAGAAGGGTCATAAATGTTTCCTTACTGGAGGTGTTGGCAATGGGAATCGTGAATCTGTCAAAGCTGGGTATTAGCAGACAGTGTTAATAAACTGTCTTTCTAATTGACTTAAAAGTTACTTAGTTAACTTACTTGGAAATACCCCATTTTTATATTTCCTGAGAATCCATGATCATCACTTCTTGCATCCTCTCAACACCCTGAGAGCTAAGTGCTGTAGTCTAAGAGGGGATTGAGACTGTCAACCAGACTTGAAAGGTGTTCAGTATCTAGAGATGGGTATACATGCCCAACTTGCATTGAAATCAAAATGCAGGAGAAGCAATGCATTTTGAAATTCAATCAGACACTCTGACAGCATCTTTAAGTGCCTTGATACATGCAACACTCCT
This sequence comes from Corapipo altera, assembly GCF_003945725.1. Classification (NCBI taxonomy): domain Eukaryota; kingdom Metazoa; phylum Chordata; class Aves; order Passeriformes; family Pipridae; genus Corapipo; species Corapipo altera. The sequence goes on along the minus strand of NW_020884885.1, from coordinate 3,897,863 downwards.
CCTCAGACAATTTATGGGAAGTGTGTGGCAAAACCCTGCGTGAACAAAGTGTGCAAACAAGGCAGATGACACCCAGAGGGTACATAAATGTGACATTTTTTAATTGACAGTTTTGGAAAGTGATAATAAGATAGGAAGAATGTCCTCTTGGTGTGTAATTCTGTTGAGCCGGTGCCTGTTAGGAGTGACAAACCTGGAAGTGGAGCGGGGCTCAGGCAGTTGTTCTCCACAGCCAACAAAGCTGGGGGCTCAGAAATGCACTTCTCATGTTACAGACAGTTCTCAGATCACAGGCTTGTCAGAGGTGGGATATACTCTTCCCAACGCCAGGAAGAAGCAGAAAGGAGAATAAATATATAAGAAAAAGAGGAAGTAACTTTTAAGATAGTTTTTCATTTGGTTGTTGGGGGTTTCTTCCACTTTAATAAAGTAGAAGAAAACTTGCAAGAATCCTACTACTCCTTGTGGAAATCCCTTTAGTGAATACTGGATCAGGTCCAAGAAAAACAGGTTATTAATGTCTATTCATCCATAACTGTTCCCTTCTGCATGCGATTTTGTTAGATCTTGCCAGTAGATTTAATGTGAACCTCATCAGCAGTGGATCTGGATAAGACAAAGGGATCATCTGCCTCTTAACTCTGAGCCAGTCTTCCCAGAACAGTGGTGTTAAAGGAGGATGCCTTGACTATATGGCAGGTAGACATAATCTTGACCAGAGCATCCCAGCAGGATCTCTTATGGTAAGACCCAGCTGACAGGTGTGTGACTTCTCTCTGTTTTGCACTGAACTGCTCTGCCAGGTTGGTGATTTTAGCATACCACAACCAGAACAGCTCAATAAAATGGCTTCTGTGTGAACAGCTCAATAAAAATATCTGTTTAGTTGTGGTCAAAAAAAATGCAAACTAAAATCCCTTTGGAATAGGCAGAAAATGGACCAGAAAATGGCCTTGTATAGCCAGGACCAGAATAAGGCCAGGCACCTGGAAACAATCTCTCCCCCCATCTGGGAGACTGGAGATGAGAGGAAAAAGGCTGCAGTCCTGGCTCTGCCAAAGACTGAGTGCTCTTTTAATGTGCCATTGCAACAAAAGAGGTCAATGAGAAAACTCTTGTTTCAGTGCCTAGGGACAGGGGAATGCTTTTGGGGAGTCTTGCACTTGCATCACCCTAATTTTGTGCTGTCCTCAGTAAACCTGTTGGACTTTGCAGAGCCAAGAGGTTTGAGCCAGGAGTACTTGTGCTGCCACTAAGGACATAACTTCTACATGGATCAGGCTCTTCTCTACTATTTGGAGAGCAAGTCTGTATATGGAAGAGGTGGTGTGAACATTCAGTGACTTTGGGCTTGAAACTAAGACTGAACCCTGAGTTACCCATATAAATATCTATCAGCACTTGGGAATTCACATTGAAGGTTATACCTAAAATATGTCAACCCATATTAAAAGGCTGGAAATATACTTTGTGATAATTTGATAGGCTTCCTTTCTTTCCCTGTCCTACCTCTCTACTCTACAACTATGACTGGGATATCATAGAGCATGTGGGTTCAGCCTAGACTGAATACGCTTTTGGGGATGTGGTTTTGGGTCTTAAGCCACAGGGTGGCTATGACTTCTCCTGGTGAGGTGGAACTAGCCCTCACACATCCCACCAGCTGTCTGTCCTCCTGCGACATTGCTGTACAGGGTGAAGAATGGGAGCGTGTCATGTGTGCACAAGGCAAGGAAGCTCGTGGTGTACCCCCAAAAAGGGAACAGGAGCAGCACCCTCCACCCTCTTGGGCTATAAACAAAACCACTTCTCAGGTCCCAGGAAGCTGAAAGCTGCTCCAGATCCACCCTTATGTGAGAAGAAAACACACCCAACGCTTCTGCCTACAGGTTCCTTGCCGCAGCCTGAGCCAGCCCTCCATGATGATGTGTGGCCCTTGAGTGGCGTAACACTGTGCCTCCTGGGAGTGGGGCTGTCCAGGCTGGTGCTGGAGTAGGCTTCCTCAGCTTCTGTTTCTGCTGGGTGCTGCCCCTATGTAACAGCCTCCAGCCATCTGGAAATTCAGTATGGCCCTGTACCTTCCACGACAAAGATTTTGTTAAACAGTTTTATATTTCTAAATGGTACACAGCTTTGTTGCAAGCTCCGCAGTACCTGCCTCAAGCAGCTCATCTGAGCTGTTCTTCCCATGCTAATCTCTGTGATCTGTGGCATGTATACAGCATTGATGAGAACAGGACCTCCCCTTTGCTTCACCATATTTGACAGAACAGGCATAACTCAAGGTAACCGGATTTGAAACAATCAGAGCAGGAAGCAGCAATAACTGGCCTGGAGGGAAGGCAGGGAGTTACCCATAGACAATTTTTTAGGGGGGTGCCCAATTTGTGGTATCTGAGCTCTTTCCACACTCCTTTAGCCTCACTTACAAAGGCAGGATGTAAAGCTTGCAAGATCATCCCTCATCTCCCTGGTTTGAGTGCTTGAGTTTAGATCTGTACTCTCTTCTTTTTAGCTGTAGAGTTTTGCATGTGGTGATGTGTCTGCATGACAAAGACCTCCAGAGCTGCATCTGGTTCAGACACTGTGTTGTTGCTGAGGATGAACCAGGCGATGGATATTCATATTATTTTTTTCTGGAGTACATGGACCTGAAGGCTGGTGCTGGTGCAGCTGATGTTTCCCATGGCTTATACCCCACAGTCTGTACAGGCAGCTCTCCCAGTCAGGACCTACATATCATGAGGGTCAGGGCAGGCCAAGGCAGGCCTGCAAGCGCCTTTGCTGATGAGCTGACAGCTTAGTCACCAGGGCTCTCCACAGAACCCTGTAAACACCACCCACATTCTCTGCATGAGTCTTTGCCATCAAGTTCCACCAGAGCCCCGTCCTCCTGCTCCCCATGCCAAGGGTCACAAGCTGGGACCAGCAGCCAGGTGCCAAATGCAGGCAGTAGCTCAGTGCAGCCGGTCTGCTAGAGGTCGTCACACGCCTCCTTAAGCAAACAGGGATCCACGCCAGTTGATAAATCATTTACGAGAAGTCAGAAGCAAAGAACTAGATTAACCAGGTCACTGGGTGTCCTGGGGGAATGACGTGTCAGTGGAGCTGAAACAGCAGATCCCACAGTTGCAATCTGTTGCCTTCTTCTGTCCTGACAGCAATTCATGGAAATCCCTGGAACTAGACACCAGAGATGGAAAAACCCATTAGCTCATCCCAGTCAGCTCACTAGTTAAAGCAGTCACTCCCATTGTACATTTTCTGGCAAAGTTAAAAATGTCTCTAGAGGGGATTTCCACCAGGTTTCTTCTCAAGAGGAAACTATTCCACCTATCAGGAAGGCTGCCCTGTAGTGGTATTTTTGGTTCTGGAGTTAATTCTGGTTTATATAAAGGATTCTGCTGCAGGCACTGGGGCTGTAATGCTTTTCTGCCTGAACAGACACATGCCACATGGGGCACATCTCCCAGTGGAAACTCCATCGGTACACATGTGTTTACACACAGCCACCGAGGTATGCTCATGTGTGTGTACATACACCCATGTCCTTCTCTCTTCTTCCCAAGGGGGGAATGACCTTGTGCCTTCATCACAACCAGTGTGTTGTAGTGTAGCTCACACTTGTGTAACTCCACTGACATCAAGGTACAGCGTGTTGCTCTCGGGAGGGAAGACACACATGAAAGACATGAGGCAATAGCTGATGGTGGTGTCCTAGCACCCACTTCTCCTTGTAAGCAGAGAGAAGTCGCTTCTCCTTAGCTGTGTCAGGAGAGGAACAGCCCCTCCCCCACTGCTGGGGGCTCTGAGGCTCGGCACATTAAGGGTTGAAAGCACTCTGAGCCCACATGAATACTAGAGATGGTGCAATGGTTGCTAAGGTTGTCAGCAGAGGTCATAGAGATTTTGGCAGCTAAGCTTTTCAGCACCTGGGAAGCACTGTGGGACAGTGGGGAAATAAATTAGCTGTGTGACGGCATTTAAAACCTTATCATTAGTTTCAGAGCTAATTCTGCATTTAGATGAATGGGTGTAGCTCACATTGCTGAACTGGAACCTGCAGGAGATAGTGAGGATTGCTCGCTGTTCCCATTTAGAAAATTTTTGTCCAGCAAAACTGTAACTTGCAGTCTTGGTGGCTTAGGTCTGGGAACCCCTGCTGTGGCTGGGGTAGGCACAGCAGCAATGCCAGCAGCAAACAAGCCCAGTGCTGCCCAGGGCTCTGCTTACTTGTGCCACGGGGTGTTGGCTGCATGCCACTTAGGAGAAGGCGGCGAGGTACTGCCTGGGTGTTTGCGCTGAATTTGTGACTCCTCAACTAGGCATTTTATTTGTTTCTCACAGCTGGCACAGCTGCCTTCCCTGCTGGGGACTCCTGAAATCTAGGCACTGTGTTTTTCACTGTTCTAAGGGCTGGACTTTCCTCTCCCAGCCAGCGGTGCTGAGGCTGCCCTCCTGAGCATCCTGTGCACTCAGTGTTACTGTAGGACAACTGACGTGCTGACCGTACCTAGTTTTAGCCTTGGCTTTCTTCTCTCCAGAGTTCTTCCTTTGTTCTGTTTAGCATGAAACATACCGAAGCGTGAACAAGGGCTATAAAAGAATTACATGAACTGTGGAAAAGGATCTAACCAAGGAGGCACAGGTCAAACTCTTGGTCTTGACCGGGTCCCTGCAGTTGCTCTGAGGTACTAGCCAGCTGACCTACTGAGCCCTTTGCCCCTTGCACTGTGGAAGGATAAGAGCAGGTAGAGTCCAGTAATATTTTAACTAAGAGATTAACTCTCTGCCAGTTCAACAACAGTGGGCCTTCTGTTTCTGTGGACAAAGGTGCTGACTTGAGGCTCCTCTACATGCCCGCCTATGCTCTCCTGCCACTGGTCAGAGCACTGGCTGCCCTGATTTTGGAGGAAAACTCACATTTAACCCTCAGTCAGGAAAAGAAGGAAACCTCAACTTCAGAGCCAACAACCCAGAAGGGTGTTGTCCTTACTCTCTACGACCCATGTCTCTGGCACAGTCTGGGTGGCACTTAGTTCCTAAAGGAGGGTCAGAGGAAGAAGAACAATCCATCTTCCTTCTAGATGCTCAAGATTCACCCGTTTCTCTACAACTGTAAAGTCCCAATGCACCCCAAAACCACACACCATGGTAGGAAGAGATTTAGGGAGGCCTCTGAACAATCCTGGTATTCAAATGCATTCCCTTCCCCCTCCCAAGTACTTTTGAGACCCTTAATTTCTCACACCTTGAAATTAGTGGGCATTTTGGCATTGTTCTCAACAGATCCAGTACCAGACCCTGTGAGGCAGGTCCAAAGCCCACAGAAATCAAGATGGATCCTTCTGCAAACTTTGTCGTGGCAATGGAAACAAATTTTGCACGTGGCAAAAAGAAACACTAGACTCATTGGAACGGCCTGTTACAAAGATTATATTCCAAAGATGAAAATACGATGTGTTTTATTTAAAAATGAAAGTTAAGGTTCATGCAGGGAAAGCTGACCTCCCCTTCCGTAGTGTGACACTGGGTGCAGCAGCATCCTGCAGGGTCTGAGCCCCAGTCAGCCAAATGAGCCGGTCTCAGAAAGCGGAACTGACTAATCTGAGTAGTCTGGGATGAGCTAGGCATGAGTGAGATCATTCCCCATGTAAACAGTGTGAAAAGTAAATGAAGATGATAAGGAGCGGGTTTTTTTATTGTTGTTGTTTTTCTTGATTCTGTGTGGGAGTGAATAACAACATAAGTGAGGATTTTAAATAGCAAAGCAGAATCAAACAATGGCAACATGTGGCCCTGGATGTTCAGTCGTGATGTGGCACTGAAGGTTCTGTTCTGGGGTTTTTTGTGTGCTTGTACAGGACCACACTTAGAAGGCTTAGTTTCCCGTAAGTGCTCAGCACTTAAAAACAACTAGCCCCACTGGAGAACTGAGACCATGATCTTTAACTTCTGACCATGTGCTTTTAGAGCCATTTCCACTTGAGAGGCAACCATTTTCCTTCCACCTCCTCACAGAACCATCTTTCCTACCTCAGACATTTTCACCAGGACTGTATAGGGCAGAAATTAACCCAAACCCCAACAGTGAAGGTGGGGAGATCCTGCCCAGCATGTAGATTGTTTGCAGATCCTTGCAGTATGGTGGAATGAACCAACACCCTGGTAACAGTGTGTGTGTGTGATGTGGTTGAGCAGTACATGGCCGCTGGTTTTCAACTGCCTACCTCTGTTCTGTGCATGGCCTTGCGTTAGTTTCAGGCATAATAACATCATGATATCATAATGATATATTGCGCTCTGATGACACCATCACATGGAGTAAGCTACAGCAATCTGATCTCATTCTGCAAACGTGGAGATGAGTGTTACTGCTTCACAGGACAAGTGGGTGGCAGGTAGATGGAGCTGGCACTACCTATATTGTCAGCCCTGGGTGGGAACGTGACCTGCCGGGTTAAATTAGGTGGCTGGGAGCTTAACACCTCAGCTCTAAATCAGCCTCAGTGGTTGCGGGTGAGTCACCAAACCTATGTGCATTCACTTCTTCCATCTGTGAAATTGTGACAATAATACTTCCTCACCTGATGGGGGAGGGAAGGGAGCGTGTGTACAAGAATGAATAAATGTTTACAAAGCACCTTGTGAGCAGTGTACAAGCTCTGGCTGTGCTGAGGAGGAACCCGTGTTGTTTCCTTTGCTCCGAGTTGCACCATACTGTGAGCACATTGTGAGGTGTAAACACTCCCCTCAGAGTCAACAGTTTCCAATGAGAGCAAATTAGATAATTTCTCAGGAGAGAAACACAGTGAAGACTTCATATGTTACCAGCAATTTCAATAAATTCCATTCAAGAAAAAGCAAAGTAACTTTTAAAAGGAAAATAATGAAGTAGAAAAACAAATGAGCTGTGACAGGTATTTTTTTTTAATGGCAACATGATCTTAGATTTCACTTCCCAAATAGTAAACAGAACAGAGAAGTGAATCCCCTAGAAATAAAAGTGAAGTTAATAACGGGATGCGTTTAGCTCTTACCACATCCTGTATATGCTGATCGCTCTATTTGTAGCTGGCAGGAGCCCTTCTAGACTTTTCTTTACCATGTTAATGCTTTGCTGAGTCAAACCATGTTGCAGAAACAGTTGGGAAAAAGCCTTCCTGCATCTCCCCTCTGGCACTGCAGTGCCCTGAGCGCTGTCCTGCACGGGCACTCGCCTTCCTTCCCATGCACCCCGGTGCCTGTGCCCACATTGCTGCTCTTCTGCCCTCCCACTGGTACAGACCCACACTTCCCACGGCTGGCAAAAACCACTCAGTGAGCACTTGCAGTGAATGAGCACTCACACAGCCCTACCTACCCTTTTTCTTCTGCAGTTTCAGGTGCTCACATGCAGATGCATGATGGCCACTCAGTAACTTGTTCATATGTTCACTAGCACTTATTCTCATGCATGTACACGAGTCCTTAACCCAGCACAAACATACACACATGCAAATATGCACACTCTTCTTAGTCTAATACATGCACTCTCACCAGTGCATACATACACTGAAACACTTATTTTTTACTTTTTCTGATACTACAGAGAGCATCTGCAGAGGCATCTGCAGAGGGATATGGAGAGGCTGGATTGATAGGCCAAGGCCAGTGGTATGAGGCTCAATAAGGTGAAGTGCTGGGTCCTGCACTTTGGTCAAATAACCCCATGCAGCACTACAGGCTTGGGAAAGAGTGGCTTTAAAGCTGCCCAGCAGAAAAGAATGTGAGGGTGCTGATCAACAGTGGCTGAACATGATCCAGCAGTGTGCTCAGGTGGCCAAGAAGGCCAGTGACATTCTGGCCTGTATCAGCAATTGTGTGGCCAGCCAGACCAGGGCAGTGATTGTTCCCCTGTACTCGGCACTGGTGAGGCTGCACTTCGAGTACTGTGTCCAGTTCTGGGCCCCTCACTGCAAAAAGAGTGTTGAGGTGATGGAGCAGATCCATGGAAGGGCAACAGAGCTGGTGAAGGGTCTAGAGAGTAAGTCAGATGAGGAGTGGCTGAGGAAGCTGGCAGTGTTTAGCCTGGAGAAAAGGAAGTTCAGGGGAGATATTACTTCTCTCTACAACTACCTGAAAGGAGGTTGTAGCAAGGTGGGGGTCAACCACTTCTCCCAGGCAACTAGTGACAGGAGGAGAGGAAACGGCCTCAAGCTCAAGGGGAGTTTCAGGCTGAACATCAGGAAGAATTTCTTCACTGAAAGGGTTGTAAAGCATTGGAACAGGCTGCCTAGGGAGGTGCTGCAGTCAGCATCCCTGGAAGCATTCGATAAATGACTGGATCTGGCACTTAATGCTGTGATTTAGTTGGTGGTGTTTGCTCAAAGGTCGGACTCAATAATCTTGAAGATCTTTTCCAACCTTAATGATTCTGTGATTCTGTGAAAAGTATGCACTTCACAAATGCAAGCTTGTCATAACAGTAAACAGCTCATCTAGGAGGCAGATCTACCCCCCTCTATAGCATTGTCATTACAACAGCCCTTCTTCCTGGGATGAGTTTCATGGCTAAGGGTTCAACTGCTTCAGGAAATATGGTGTGGACTGGCATATTAATTCACCAGCACAGATATTTTTGTTGGCCTGATTTAGGCTGAACACTTATCTTTTGGTGCATTACTGGATTTTGCTGCTGCTGCTGGTTTTCATTCTGCTTATACTGTTGGAGGTGACCATAGGACCCTCCCTTCATCAGTAGACTTGCTCTTTTGAACAGTTTCACTAAAAAAGCCTTTACCATCCACCACCCCACACCTGCTCCTCAATGGATCTTCAGCATTTCAGTGACACTTAGAAATTCTGGTTTGCATTTTGAAACAGCTCCACTTGCAACAGACACTGTCATATCCACTACAGCTTGAATCTGTAGGGGTTTTATCCATCAATGATATTAGAGGTAACAGACTGGTCATCCTTGAGCCGTGCATCTTGAACGCACCTGAACTTCGGAGGAGCTGCACAAGTCTACCCAGCATCCTGGCATTGTACTGGTGGGTCAATCAACTGGAAACTTCAGTAAAAATTAGTGGGCATGATTTCCCAGCTGGATATACATAAACTGAAAGGCTGTGAACTTTGGAGTTAGAAGACTTTTTTAAAATTATTTTAATATATCTAACAATGCATACTCTGTAGGCCTGGAGATAGCAATTATCCATTCAAAGATAAACTAAGCAGCACAAGTTGTGCATGTGCTGTTATTGCAGCAAAGCCTCAGCTAGAAGGACACTTGATGGAGAAATTTATTTCCAGGTAACTTCAGTTATCTCTGCTGGGCTGGCAAGGGAGAATGGCAGACATGGAGACACCAGTTACTGCAGAATTACATGCGTAGATACTTGTCCACTAAGAAGTGCCTATACCATTGGCTGAACTCTCATTTCACACAGGACATCAAGCAACCACTGATGGGGAAGAGTTCCTGTTGCTGGACCAGCCACATGCAGGAGACCTGAAAAAGAAAATTTGATCTGTTTTTCTCCTTGACCACTTGAAGGTGGTCCCAAACTTCTGATTAAGCTCTAGTTACTTGCCAAATAACACCTCCCTTGCAGAACTGTGGGCTGGAATACCGGCATTTTCCAAGTGGCACTAGAGGGCCCACGTCCTCACATTTCCAGGAGAGCTAATCCCAGATGTTCGAGAATCAGGTTCCAAAATAATGTCAGTCACCTAAAGAACATAAAAAAAAAATAAAATAAAACAAATAATGTTGAATTCTGTATGTTTGCTTTTGACTCTAGTCTTTGACTCACACTCCAGAGATTTCATGTTTTTGTCTACACTAGGTAGCAGGAACAGAATGCTTTTCTTAACTGAAAAATTAGATTCTCTTACAACCACATGATGTATGGAGCAGTAAAGTAGGAGCAGTTTGTATGGAGCAGTTTTGTTTTATAGAACAAAAAGAGCAGTAAAGTAGGAGAAGTAGCCTTCCTCTTCCTCCCCAGTAGCCCACAATCGATGTCTATGTGTCTCCAAGACCTTTTATCTCCTTACAGAAATCAAATGATTTCTAAGGAGGAAGCATCCTGCTATTGATTCCCAAGGTTGCCTGGGTTTGGCAACATTGAGGTAACTGTGCTGTGGAACAGGGCATCATGTCATCCCATCGGCACTCACTAGCTGTACTATACAGCAGCCCAGACACCAGCCTCAGTGTGTCTGCTCCTGCGAGGAGCATGATTAGCTCTTCTTTGATGACAGTAGGTCCAGGCTTTGCTTTTGTTTCTCAGCCAAAACCCTACCTTTCCATGAACCCAGGCTCCCAGCACAGCACTGGTGGCTGGGAGCACCCAGAAATACTGACTGAAATAGTGACAGGCATCATTCAGCAAACGATTTCCCCTCCCTGGTCATCCACAGAGCATGTGGCAAAGCTCCTACCTTTCTGAGGCAGTCACCTGTATATGCATTGCACTTCTCCCTTTCTAGTTTCTCCACAAAGGTTTGTGTATGCAGGAAAAATTGGAAACTCAGAAGGCATCTGTCCCCTCCTACCCTGGCTGCCTTCCCACACAGAGAGGATGGATGCCTTTGCTTTATGTCACCTCTCAGCCTCTGGTCACCAAACTCCAGTCTCAGAATCAGTGTGGTTCTTTACTGACTTCATAAAAATAAACAAAGGCCTGATAGCATTTAAGTCTACTAGTAAATTATTTACACACACAACCTCCTCCTGTTTCTTATTGCATGGGTCTTGGTGTCACCACACCCTGCAAGGGACCATGTTTGTCCCTGGAATGTGGTCCCCACTCCATGACAGCGAGACACTGATGTAAGCAGGCTTTCAGTGTACAGGCTGTGCTTCGCCAGCTGCTGCCCAGGGCTGGACATTGCCCACAAGGCAGTTGAATCCAGCCTATGCAAAAGTGGGTGTCAGCAAACCCAGCCTGAACGAGTACACTGCTATGGGTGGTTTGGCACGCAGAGGCAATTGAGTTCAGGCCAGGTATGAGCTTGTCAGTAGATCTCACCCAGCAGGGAACAGTACTGAGAGGCAGCCCAGTGGCAAAGCAGTAACTTCCCTTGCAACTGTTTTTAAAAGCACCTTTACATCTTTTTTTTCAACTTGCAAAGTACAAATAAACTGAAAGCATCAGCCAGTTGTTACTTAAGGGAACTATTGTTTTGTAGACCTCTGCAACCCTAGTGCAAATGAAATATTATACTCCTCAACCTCCCTTCATGGAAAAAGTCCCCCATTCAGCTCTGCCTTTGATCCTGTTTCTATTCTTCTATGCTGCCTTTAGCGGACTTTTGTTCTTGACTCAGTACGGTCCATCTTACAGTGTTTCTTTAGGTCCTGCTTCACAGCGGGCAAGCGGACATGGACTGTGATGTGTGCCCAGGTTATACGATGACATGTTTTTCATGCTGACCCCCAGAGCAGGTCTTTTACATGCAATGCTTGAACAGTCCTTGCCCGTGTCCACTGCTGAACCCCACAAGCCAACTTCTAATTCAGAGCAAGAGGCTTGCCCGATTTCTTCCAAAACAGCTTGCTTTGGCATCTGTGTGTGCTGAACTTTCTCTGTCATGGTGGTTTGGCTTCCAAGTTTAGTTAGAATCTTCTGGAGTCCCTTCCAGTCCTGCCAAGTCTTGGTTGCAATTATAATACATGGTTCTCTGTTGGCAGCAAATGCTGTTGCCTTGTTATCCCTCTTCTCCCTTTACTGATTTTTGGAATGGTATTCAGAGGGCCGCTTTCATCTCTGACAGGCATGGCCCCACCACCTCCTCCAACCCCTGTAAGCTTTTCTTCCCTGTTTGGAACACTGGCCTTTTACTTTTAATGGATTTTTCCTCCTGCCTATTAGCTCTGACTCAATGTTCAATCCACGACAGGACTTTTCATCCCATGGCTGCCAAGTTTGTTTCATTCTTCGAAAGGCCATTATCATCATCATCATGGCTAGGCTTCGCGAACGAAGATTAAGAAAGGCTCTATCCACATTTATCAAAAAACCTTTTGAAAGCATATATTACTATGGTGCTACTTGTTCCTGATGAACTTCTTCAGGACTCACAGAAGTCAACTGACTAGTGGGTCTAGTGCTCTACCAGTGTTCCCTCCGCTGGGTGCTGGTCCACCAACGCAACTGGCATGGTCCCTATTTTTCTGGAAGCCTCATGCTATGCCCTATCTTGCCTTTTTTTAAAAGGCAGCTGCTCCCTGGGGCAGAGCAGGAAGAAGGACACTGGGGTTCTGCCCTTCGCACTGTGGGGAGCAGCAGCAGGGCTGGTCATGAACATGACACATGCTGACTCCAAGACTGTGTCACAATGCCTTGTGTTTTCTTGGATAAACCCTTGAGTCCAGGCATCACGCAGAGCAATACCCCATCACTGGTCCCAGCAGCTGGGTGTTAGGATGCTACTCTGGGCACCATCATCCATCCCTGTGTGCTGTACAGGGTCCATACAGAGCAGAGGTCAGCAGGAAACACCTTGGACTGGTGCAGAGCTGCCCAGGTCTTCCTGGGGAAAGCAGAGTGCTGCAGCCAAAATGCCAGTTCACCATGCCCCAGGGAATGCCATGTGGCAAAGCCATCCAAAAGCCTCCAGAGCAGCATCCCTGATCATCCCTCACCATCAGCTGAGCCTGGCCCTTCTCCTTTGATGATGAGTGCTGGTAGTACCCCCTCATCATGCAGCATGGCCCAACCACTGCCCAACCCCACAGACATCTTCCCAGGATGAGGACAACCCAGTTTAACTCTCCTGTGGCCAAGCGTGCCACTTAAAATAGGGTGTTCTCATCCAGGGAGCTGGTGGGCATCGCCAGGTCATCCTGTCCTTTGTCTTTTGCTGCTTTCCCCTGAAATAAACAGTGAAATAATGCATCTCAAGAGACACATCCAGAAGTCAGCCATATACCAGGAGGTTCAGAAGTGGAGGGGCTGTGGTGAGCCCAGGATCAAGGGGTGGGTGCAATTGCCTGAGATAAGTGCCATGTCCAGCACATTTGGATCTGGGTCTCAGTCTAGCAGTAGTTTAGTTTCCCAATTTACCTGTGAAGAGCTTCAAAGGGCACTGAAAGAGTCTGCAAAGGCCAGCAGGAGCATGAGCAACTGCTGAAGCCTGCAGGGAGGATCCCAGGCTGCCAGGGCAGGCAGCAGTGGGAATTTTATCGCTGATTCCCCCAGGAGCAAAGTTAGGCGATCACACAAAGCTTTCCCAATAAAAGTTCAAATGTATGAATTTACCGTATCTAACGCCTCCCTGAAATCCAAACAGACTCGATTACATTCTCTTTCTGTAATGAATCAGTAATTATATTGAAGAACACTATTATTTGTTTGGCATGACCTATATAAACCCAACTTGAGGAGTGCATAGTTGGTGTGGTGCCAGTGCTCTGTGCCCTGCGTATTATTGCCTTATAAACACAACCATTGTTTGAATTTCAGATCAAAACAAACCGAGCCATGTCGCTTGTCAGTTATTAGATATCTTTTTTCCAAATGCTCACCCAGGCTGTATTACAATAACAATAATTATTATTACATACTTCCTTATTATATGTTTATGCCGAGGTAGCACATTTGCCTTTTTCCCACACATTAGTTGCTTCTCCTGACTCTTATGATTCACTCCTGCCTATTTCCCAATGTCCATGAGCTCTTTCTGCATTCCTGGCTGCATTTTGTCAAGACCTACAGATTAGCACAGCGACTCATGGTGCTATATTGCACCAGTTTGCAAAGGGTTGCAACCAGTACAGGGGCTTCACTCTTCAAGGGAATATGCAAACAAAAGAAAGACTTGGACCCTGCCCCTAGGTGCTTTATAAATATTTAACTTGGTCTGATAATGTGATAAAGACTGATAATATGATTTGGACAGACTAAAACCCAGCCCTGCTTGGGCAGGGCTGGAAATGGACCCTCTGTGGGACACAAGGGGGGAAGGGGGCAAGCTAGAGCATAATGATGATTCTTTCAACAGACACGGCCGCAGCTGGGAGTAGGACTCACCTTACCCAACTTGGGACATCCAAAATGTACTTGTCAAGTCCTCAACATGTTGCCGACCTGCCTTTACAGTCACGGAAGAGAAGCAGTGCTTGGCTGTCGGGTGAGTCAGCCCTTCTCAAGATAAACTTCAAGATATGTGAGATGAATCATACACTAGAGGTGCCTATTTGTCTCCATTGACTATTCAGGAAGCCTGTCCAACTAATTAGGTTTAGATACCTAGCTTTTAGGCACCTAAAATCAGATGAGAGGAATCCCATCCTCACAGACATTCTTCATTACTGGCTTGACAAAGGAGGCAGTGGGAGAGGCTCCCTGGAAATTTCCTACCGGATTTGGACCTAACCAAACTCCTCCATCCTCTGTGCATGGGAATCTGCAAAGCCTCACCTCCATGTTCTCCCCACGGATCTTCTGCAGGCATGGGGTGCTCCAACCATGTGCAGCTGGCAGAGATGAAAGCATGTTCCCTGCTGAGGACTGAATGAGGCAATGGTCTTGTGGGAAAAGATAAAATAGTGGAGCTGAAGACTGTACTATAATGTATTCAGAGCAGGCAGGAGGAACATAAAAAAAGAAAAGGAGATGACCTTGGCTCCCTGGTGCTAAAGATATGTTTTGATGGAACAGGATAGGTGGGAAAGCAAGCTGCCTCCCTAATGCAAATATCTCATGGAGCTGTAAGATGTGTGGATTGCAACCCATGTGTTTGGAAACAAGGTTATGACGAGTTCCACCATGAAGGGCCAAAATGGTATTTTTCAGAGAGTTACAACTAAGCCTGTTGGAAGTTAAGCAGCCACCAGCACTGCAAGCAGCACCTTCTGACACCAGCAGTTCATGTCAGATAAATGTCATGACCAGAGAGGATCCTGAGTAGTTTAAGACTTCCTCATTTAAAAAACAAACAAACAAACAAATGGTGAAAGCACTTAGTCCTAGCACATTTTTTTGACGAAAAAATCATGGAAACATTCCACTGGTTGATGTCTGCTGAATAAATCAGCAGCCAGGGCTGCTCTGGCTGGAAATAGGCAGAGGCCAACAGAAATCACTGTGCTGCATTATTGCCCTGCTGTGCATGGGCTTGGGACTGTGGAAGCAGGATTTGAAAAAAATGTGGAATTTGTCCTGGTTTCTGAGACCTGTGCTTTCCACGTCCCTGATCATTTGTTACATGCATAACTACCCTGTTGATACACGGGCAATAGCTGTTTTGATGTGCAGCAGGTGTCACTTGCTCCTTTTTTTCTGGAAACTGCCAACAGCTTCTTTAAAGCTTCTGGTACTTCCCTTAACCTGAACAACAATTTATTTAGGTGAGAGATATTTGATTTTTCTCTGCTGCAGCAGACGTACAGATTAGGCCAGGCTAAGGGCACCTATTTGAAGATATGCCCTTGCTGTACACCATAATCAGCTCCTGAGGTTGGGCCCACCAGGGATGCTGGGGACCCCAGGACCCCTACGTGCTCAGCTGAGACTTGGAGAAAAAGGGGGTGCTGGCACCAGGCTGTGCAGGTTGTCCCATTTGTGTGGACTCTCTGCAGGGAGGGGGATGGGGTGCTGCTTTGGGGACCTGTAGTGGGATAGCACACCACTCTCCACAACAGCTGCTTCGCGGATCTGCTCCACCAGTGATGAGAAACACATCTTGCTCCCTACCTCATCTTGCTGTAGCTGGCTGGGCACTTTCTCAGCTCCCATTACCACACTGGCAGGATTGAAAATCCCTTCTCTAGCTTCATGCAGTTGCAGCATGTTCAGGGAGGAGATCAGAAGAGACTTGCTTCTTGCCCTAGAGGGTTTGTAACTTCACTGAGAACAGGTAAACCCCTAAGAAGAGGGAGGTTTCTCTGCAGGAGGTGGTAGGTAGGTGCCAGCAGCAAATGGGCAGCAGGGAGATCTGCAGCACTGCGTGAGGGGTGTGCTGGGCCTTGCAGCCCTGTGCCCTGTGTCTAGACAGGATGTGCAGACCCCAGGCAGGGTGGTGGGTACCCTACTGGGGAGCTGGGGTACAGTAACAGCCCCACACCCAGGCCAGGGTCAGAGGGGCAGATGTTCCTCTTCAGCCACCTTTGCTTTCCACTACCATGCAGCAGCCGGTCCCGGTGATGCTCTTTTCCTCCAGCCCCTCAAATCTACTGGCACAGTGGTTTGTGCCTCAGTCCTGCTCCCACCCCTCACACAGGCTGCACGTGTTTGGGTGCAGCTGGACAGATTCCAGGATGTGGCTGGGCCAGTCTCCTGAGCAATCATGACGAACAGCTAAACACTAGCATGGACTTGCTGTCCTGCTATGTGGAAATATATTAATTGCATTAGTATTTCCACTGGAAATTATAACTTAGATCCATTAACTTCAGCCAATTTCCTTGCCCTGCGTCTGCTAAAAGGACACCTCTGCTTTTTCCACTGTAGTGTCTTGTCAGTGCCACCAGTGCTAAATTTGTGGCAGGCTAGTCACATCCATGTGACATTTTCAGAAGAGGTCACAGATTACCTCCACCTCCTGTCTCCACTTCCCCTCACTTCCCCCAGAGGTAGCCCAGCATCTGAGCTACTGAGAAACAGAAACCCATCTTTATGAAAAACCAAATCAGATCCCAAACCCCAAATACTAATTATTAATTAGTAAAGATGTCTTGTAATTTAGATCACCTTGGATGGTCTTTAGGTCATTCACAGGTGTAAAGTCAAGAGGATTAAGGGCATATAATATTTGTCTGGCACCATTGCTACCAATTCCAGCAAAAATAATGGAGCTGAATTCTTGGGTTTCCTGCTACCACAAAGTACACACATGCACACACTCTCTATTTTACAAATGTTTACATACCCGAGCTGCCAGGAATCTCATGCCCGTTGCTTCCCACCAACTTAACACGCTTTCCTGTATCTCTGTGAATTTGTTTTCTCACCGAGCAGCTGGTAATATCCCTTTCGCTTGGGAACAGGCAGAGTCTGGGCTTCCTCGGGTGCCAGAAAAGCCTGGCAGAGGGCGCACCTACAAGCTGTGGTTTCCATCCCAAGCCGTTTACACCTCCCAGTGGCTACCCAGAGATGTTCGTTCCATGGAAGAAATGCAAAGCCAAAATAAAAGGAAGTATTAAAAAGTTACAGACAGGTGAGAAATGGCCACGCTGACATCCGCCTACTCGTCCTGTAAGGCCGCAGCGTCTGAGGTGGTGCCTGGAACAGAGGAAACATCTACACCGCTTGCAAAGACCAGCAGAAACGCACTTCCACACCTCCACCTCCAGGGGCACAGCCAACAAAAATAGCATCGGACACAAAAGATATGAATAGAATACTGACTGCAGAAAGCCTCGACTCATTTTACACCCTCAGCAAAATTAAAAGCAGGAGGTTTGTCCTTGCTCTGTCCTCAGCCTCTGTACACCACAGCACCAAAAGAAAAAGGACATGTCTATCTACCTGAAGATTCCCATGTGAGCAAGGGAGTGAAGTGCCCAGATCATGTGAAACTCACAGGGGAAAACCTTGCTCATGACGAAAGCACTTCCTTTCCTACCTTGAAACTTTGGGAACTAAGCGGTAGGAGGGGGAACAAACCAAACCACCCCACCCCCGCCTTGTTTTCAGCAATTCAGACTTTTTGTACTCATGTTCTTGCTCAGTAACTCTGACGCAAGCAGACCTGCAGACTTTCTATGCCAAACAGTTCCAGATGAAGTGCAGGTGCCTTAAGATAGCAACCTTCTTCTGTTGCTATGGGAGCTGTACCATCATCAAATATATTTGTGACAAAGCTGGCACTTGGATTCAGGTTATACTTGATGCTCAAAGTAACCTCTTAGTACCCTGATGGGGAGCGAAACTGGGCAAACAGTGCAGCCACCCCACGAGACTGTTCTCCAACCTTTAGCAGAAGCCAGCATGTGAAACAGTGCCCAGCGGCTCAAGGACGAGACAGTGCTGATTTGTACTTCCCAGTGTTTTTCTCCTGGCTGTCCCAAACAATCTGACATTGCACAGCTAATCCCAAATTTGTGAGGCACACGCACGTCCAAGCCCATTAGGGTTAGACAGAGCTGAAAAGTAGACCCTAACTATGTAAAAATAATCAAACTGGATCAGGTCAAAGGTCTGTTGTGGTTTTCCTCCAAGAGCAGCCAATGCTAACGGGGGAAAACAGGGGAATGAGAGAGAGATACTTCTGCTGTGCATTGTCCAGCAACATGTTGCAGAGGTTTCCCTTTGCCTTTAGTAAACCTCCGGGGACTTTTCCTCCATAAATTTGTCAAATTGCTTTTTTGACCCAGTTTATACTTTTGACCTCCACAGCATCATGTGCCAACGAGCCCAAAGTTTTATACACACACGCGACTGGAAAAAATAATCCTTTAAAACTCCTGCCTTTATCATCTAATTCACTGCCCCCTATTTCTTCCCCATTTTCTAGCTACTCTGGCCTATTTCAGCTCTCATTCAGGAAAGTGGTTCTTAATTCCACTGTTAAATGTGTATACAGGTCTGATGCAGAATCTTATCCCTCTGTATTTTGAGACAAGTTTAGCATCTGCTTGCATTGGAACCAGGGAAAGTGAATGCTCCAGAAGCTGCTCCAGTGCTGAGGACAAGTTTGGGAATGGCTTGGGAGGTCCTGGACATTTATTCCCACTTCCCATGCCCAGCTATAGTATCCCAACTGGAATGTGCTGGGCCCAGACAGATTGACCCACATGAGAAGGCTAGTGAGCATGGCATTGCATTCATTCACTTTTTCAGTAATCTTCTTTAATAATTGACTTTCATTTATTCATTTACCTATCTTAATTCATTTGCATTTACCAAAAGTTCTGGCACGGCTCTGGCGGGTGGTGCAAGGCTCTGATTTTTTCATTCCTCTGCTTGGTGTGAATTCATGCCCACACAAATTCCCACTCTGGCCCGGAGGGCTCTGACTTTTAGCCACGAGGTGGGGTGAGCAGCTAAATTTCTCAACGAGCATGTGCGCAGGCAATGCAAGGCAGACCACCGTGCAGTCAGGATTTGCCAAGCTAAATCACTGGAAAAAAATTCCTTCTCAGCTTCAGCTTTTGCTGCTTGATCCGTGGAAATGTGCAACCTTAAACCCCAAGTTTCCAAAACAAATGCATAAGGTACAAGTGAATAACACAAAAGCAGCAGGGGTGGACAGCTGTGCTGGTAGAGGAGCTGCCAGCCCTGGGCTCTTGGTTCTCTTCCACTTAGTTCAGTCTTGCACCCTGGTGGGCCGACAGGGAGGAACCAGGCAAAAAACAGGCTGGGAGCGACTCGGTAGTGAAATAGTTGTCTCGGCTGGCTTTCTCGGTAACTCTTGGAAAGTCCCCGAAATGACGTTTCTAACCTAACAATTAAAATGGGTTTAATTATAGAGAAGCTCAGAGCCCTGGGAACAAGCACCATCTACAGAACGAGTAAACAACTGCAGAAAATAATAGGCTGTTCACTCCCCTACTCCTCACTTCTGGCCAAGGCAAGGGGAAAAAAAGAAACTATAAAGAGAAGGAAATTCGAGGAACCCGATTGCTCTCCCTAAGTAAATAATAATAATAATAGAAATCTGGAATAGCCTGAGCCTGTGGGGGTTTCAGTTGGTTATTTTGGCCGTTCTTGAAGACCAAAGGAGGGGAAAAAGATCAGCTGCCAGTGCAAAGTCCAGATCCCGCGACTCCAAAGCAAACAGAGGAGGAAGTGGATCATTCGTTTGAAGTTTTCAGTGCAATGGCTGCTCGGGTCAGCGCTCTGCAGCCGAACTCAGGGGTTTCTGTTCTCCCAGCCAAGCCGAATCGCAGGGCTGGAGGAAGAGCCTGCAGCGCCAGGCTGGGCCCCCCTCTCCCGCCTGCGTGGGGCAGAGGGCCCAGATGCCATTGCTCGGCCTTAGGGGAAACACCCACTGAAGTTATAGTTGGGAAGAGCGTCGCCTCAGCTGGGACTAAAGGGGATAAACGGGCAGAGACTGGGAGCTGAGGCACTCTGGTACTGATAAGCCTTGAGCAGTTCAGCTCATTTTTATTTTTACACAAACTGCCACCATCTTCCCCCTCCCTCCCCTCGTATCGAGATCAGAATGAATCATTGAATCATACTTTGTCTACTAAAACCTGGAACAGATTACTTGCTTAGAGCCTTTCTTTTCTTTTTCAGTTTTACAGTGTTGATTTCTGGGGACTGGAAGAGGACTCTTCGGGGAGAAAAGGCAAGATTTATCACACACCCTATTAAAGGGCGTATTTTCACAATTTAAATTAATGTGGATGTAAGCTATTTCCCCTTGTAGAACTTGCCAGGTTTCATTAAAAACTGGAAAAAAGAAGTAAGGCTATGGGGGGCGGGGAGCGGGGGCGGTCAACACAAAGCCCGGCAGCGCGCACAAAATCCGGGCAAGCGGCCGCACCGAACACAGATCCGAACAGTTTAAATCCAAGCAGACAGAACCCCATTGGATTTTCGCGGGAAAAAACGTCCGGCGAGCGCGGAGCCGCCGAAGCGGGGCCCGGCCCGGCCGTTGGGCGCGGGACGGGACGGGACGGGACGGGACGGGACGGAACAGCCGCGCGCGCTACCCCCACCGCGCGGAGGGCGGAAGGGAGCGCGCCCACCCCCAGCCGCGCCCCGCGCTACACACGCGCGCGCACGCGGATACGCACGCGCACAACGTGGAGACGCGCGGACGGGGGCGCGCGCAAATACGCGCGCACACTCGCGGTCACCGCACAGGCACGCGGACGCGCGCGCGCACAGGCGCGCGGAGTCAGTCGGTGCGGCCACACAACCGCCCCCTCCGGAGCAGCGCGGGGCGGGGCGCGGCCCGGCCGGCACAGCCACCCCCCCGCAGCCGCTTTGCGTTCTTCACCCCCCCCCGTCCCTCCTCCCTCCTTCCTCCCGAAAGTTTTTCTGGGCCTGCCCGTCCGGGTGATTCAGTCGCGGTGTCAATCACCCTGTCCTCCTCCACCTCCTCCCCTTCCTCCCACCGCCGGCTCCTCCTCCTGGGGTAAGTCCGAAACTTTATAAGTTGAGCCTTCCTCGACCCGCTGGAAGCGAGAAGCGAGCGCGGCGGCTGGGTGGGCTGGTGGCGGCATCAGTAGCAGCGGGGGGAGGCTGCGAGCCGGGGCGCTGGAGGCTGTGCCTTACCTACGCCGTGACTCCTCGTGTCCGAGTGCCGCTGTCCCACTCGCTTCCCCCCTCGCTTGCCGAAGATGTCCACAGCCCTGGTGTCGCCCACCATCTTCGACTTGAGCGAAGTTTTATGCAAGGTAAGGGGGCCGGTGGGGGCTGCGCCACCAACTCCGGGACTATCCAGCTTCTTTGGGGTTCGTGTTGTTTTGGTTTTTTTTTTCCCCCGTTTTCTGGTCGTGAGCAAGTTCGCCGCTGGGACCGGAGGGCGCAGGGCGGGGACCGAGCACGGGCATCGGGGCGCGGGGGTTTCCCGCCCATGCTTCCCGCCTCTGCCGCTCCGGAATGGGGAAACCGCCCCGCACTCCTGGCGGGCTCGGCCGCGGCGCCGAGCGGGGGGGCCGTATCCTTCCCGTGCCCCTGGGGCCGCCGCGCTTCAACACGCCCGGGCGCGGCGCGGCGGGCGGCGGCGCTGCCGCGGGGCCGGGCGGGTTCCGTCCCCGCGGGGTTC